>NC_139541.1:68512611-68693902 GCF_965153285.1 Podarcis tiliguerta
TTAATTGAAATACATTCTAAAATCAATTCAGAATCAAATTAATGGCAACCATTGTGCTAGAGTTCTATGAGGATTACAGAAGGAGGAGGTTAGACTGTGCCTTGGTCAAAGGCCTGGTGGAACGGCTCTGTTTTTCAGGCCTTGCAGAAAGATGTCAAGTCCTGCAGGGCCTAGTCTCTTGTGACAGAGCGTTCCACCAGATCGAGGCCATGGCCGAAAAAGCCCTGGCTCTGGTTAAGGCTTGAATGCGTTCAGAGAGGGAAGGAGTGGTCTTCTTGCCAGGCTAGATGACTTGCAGCTGGATCCTACATCTGACTTCCAGGGAGTGGCTTCCTGCGATGAAAAGGAAATGTTGGGGAGGGCAATGATGGTGGAAGTTCCACTGCTAGTCTTACTGCATTCCAAAAAGCCCCAGCAGCCCATCTTAAATGAGGAGAGGGTCTAGATTGCTTACAGCTAACTCCCTCATCTCTCCACCAGAGGAGGCTGACAGCAGTAAATGGGAAATTCTGGGGAGGACAATGATGTTGAGTCCTCTTCCACTGGAAGTTGCAGGTGCTGGTCTTGGAATGTGTCCTTGAAGAGTGATTATTATTATTTCATTTCATCATCTGGTTGCCTTTTACAGTAAGAAATAAAATGCAGCAGCCTCCCCGTCCACAGTGTTAGGACGTGCAGGTTTATGTGCCTTTTCTCTTCGTCCTGTCCTCCTTCTGGATGCTTTTGAGTTCTTGGCTCTCATATAATGTAGTAATTTCTAATGTGGCTATTGTAATAAAGTGAATTTTTTTCCACCTGGGGGATGAGCACCAATACAGCTCCTTGCCAACAGTGCAAGGAACCCCAAGAGAAAGACAGTATCACCTCCCCTCACCTTTTGTTTTCTCAAATGAGGGATTTGAGAGGCAGGGCGGAAAGGGGGGGGGGGGGACAACTTTGCAACCTTGAGGCTGCTATACTGCTCTGTGCTATCAATGTGGGGGCATTGGAACCTGACCTGCAGTGACTCTTAGCCTTCGCTTGTGAGGAAAACCACAGCTATCAAATCTCCAAAAGGGGGCGGACCTTCCTTCTTCCACCATGTCTAGCCACAAGCTCTTCCTGACCCTTCTTGTACTCTGTCTCAGGGCAGATTTCTGTGGGACCCTCTGCCAATGTGGAAATTTTTAACTCTCTGAAAATGACTATTAAAATGCTGTTCTCCTTTATCTAGCGTTTGTATACTGCTTTCCAAGTGCTTTGCATCCGTTACCTTGTGATCGTTCTTTAACAACAACCTTGTGAGGTAGGGTAGCACGATCAGCCCCATATTGCAGATGGCAGGAGGGGCCCAAGGCCCAAGGGTCATCTAGCCCAATGCAGTACAGTCGTACCTTGGAAGTGGAACAGAATTCATTCCGGAAGTCCATTCGACTCCTGAAACGTTCGACCTCCAAAGCGCGGCTTCTGATTGGCTGCAGGAAGGTCCTGCAGCCAATCAGAAGCTGCGGAAACCCTGTCGGACGTTTGGCTTCTAAAATAACGTTCGCAAACCGGAACACTCGCTTCTGGTTTTCGATCATTCGGGAGCCGGAACGTTCGACTCCCAAAGCATTTGGGAGCCGAGGTACGACTGTAATCTCAACTAAAGCATTATAAGAAATATGTAAAGTTCCATAACAGATGGCCATCCAACCTCTGTTTAAAAACCACCTTCTGAGGGAGTCCGTTCCATGATAAAAACTTTGTTCGAATGGCTTTATATTTGTGTATATACAAAGGAAGGAAGCTGTGATGTCATTACATTACAGGAAGCTGTGATGCTCCATTAGCAGCAATCCCCCTCCCTAACCCGAGTTCCTATTCCCTACTATAACTAAGCCTTCTCTAAGATAATTTCTTAATTCAGATGATCACATTTTCCCCTTCCCCTCCGCCTCCCCTTCCTTCTCTTGCCTCTGTTTCCGAATAATAGAGTGTAAGCTTCTCAGGGCAGGGACCTGTCCTCTTAAAAGGCTGCATGTACACCATATATTTAAAGCACGTTATGTCCCCCCCCCCCAAAAAAAAGAATCCTGGGAACTGTAGTTCACCCCTTCCAATACCAGCACCCTTAACAAACTGCAGTCCCTAAGATTCCTCTTCTTTTGAGGGGTTGGCTTTAAATGTATGGAGTAAACACAGCCATGAAATGAGATGGCTGTAAGGAGAGCAATCCCATCATTCAAACAGGTTGAGAACCATTGTGCTATAATGTAGAAGATAATCCGCCCCCTTCCTCCTTCTCTCCCTTCTACTTTTTGCTGGGGGCAATGGAGGCTGCTAAGTTTTGAAAGTGCGTAGAGGGAGCACAGACAGACTGGGTGGAATTTGCTGGTCAAGGACAAAGATAGGTGGAGCCCTGCAAACCACAACAGATAGTTCCGGGACAATGGATTTGAGGATTGGGGGAATGTGATCTCTTCCCTGCTTGGGGATGGGGAGGGGGAAGTGGGCTTGCCTCAGGAAGAGGTGGGGCCTGGTTTTCCCAGGGAAGCCATTCCAGGTTGAACCAAGCAGGAGCCCTGCCTGGTTTATGTGTGGGAAATGGCATTTCTTGCCTGCAGACTGAAGAAGCACTGATTATGTGAGCAGATGATCTTGGGAAGAAGGCTGGGATTTGGGGGTGGGGGTGGGTGGCAGGGAGGGAGGGAGGGAAAAGCAAGGAGGTGGGCCGGGTTTTATTGGATCAGCTCTGGGCAGAAAGATGGCTGTAGCAGCGGAAGCCAAGACTCCTGACCTCTGTATACTCAGCGTGGGGGGGTGGGGGGAAGGGAAGGCAGCTATAAATTTCAGCCCCAACATTCGAAGCCCTGCAAGGGCGATTCCCCCTTTCCCTGACCTGTGTCTGTTCCTTCCCTGCCCCATCACTGCATCTAATATGGAAACTGAGGCAGGGGTCTTTACTAACCCCCCCACCCATGAGAAAAGGGGTCGATCTCTGGAGTTTGTAATTAATTTCACATGCAATGTAAGGGAAGGGGTGCAATGCAAAAAAGGGGGGATTTGGGGTGATGACTTAATATAGCAAAGACACCCAGAAAGAGTTTTGTAAGACTTAAGAAGACAGATTCCCTGCAGCCAAAGTTTCATGACTGTCTGCTTTGAGTACTGTGGTCTTTCAGGCTGTTAGATTTTAAGATGCAATTTTTATTTTTAAAAAAATGTTTGCTGCTACCAACCTGGGCTGCAATCCCCTTGTGCATACAAATGGGTGTAAGCTCAGAACTTACTTCCGAGTAGGCCTGAAGAGTCTTGTGCTGCATCACAGCTCCCCTTTTGGAGTTTGTAGGGAGGTTTTGCTGGGAACACTCAAGCTGCCTTGAAAGCCTTGTGATGGGAACAATGGCCCAGACCCAGTCCTGGCCAGGTGAATGCTTAACTAGCCTTTGTATTGGAAATGAGGTAGTTGAGAAGACTGCCAGATTCTCCCTGGGGGAAAAGAATCAGTTTTGCCTGCCTATTGAGAAAGGTAGGGTGGAGCCACAGCAAAATGATTACATCAGGAGGGACAGAGAGATATTCTCAGAACCAGATTGTTGGGAGGGAGGGGAGAAATAAATGAGCAATTGAAGAAGAGGGAAATATAAGACTTCTGTAAGGTAAGTGAGCTTATTAATAAGACTTTGCCAAAAGTGAAATCCTGGCTAGTATTGCTATTTTGCACCCCAGGCAGTGTTCAGAGCAGTTTCTGCGCTCTGGGCGCAGTACTGCGCCTAAATTTTCCAATTAAAACTGCAGAGTGGAAGAAAAAGAAGACCTTTTTCTGCCTCTCCACTTCCAGCTACTCTCTGAAGACTGGAGAAGAGACCCTCTTAAGAATATTAGGGGAAGTGAGCAGGGGAAGAACTAGACCATGTGAAAAATGAACATAATATTTTAGCTGCAGTTCATTTTCAGCACTGTATTCTTGTTATAAAAAAGTTCACCTAGACATTCTGTTGTTGCGCCCATAACCTACATTTAAGGTACCACTTAGCCCCAGCTTTCATATCTTAGTTTCTAACACCGACCCCCAGGGAGCTCAGCAAATTAAGAGCTGTTACGAGGTGTGTTATTTCTTTTGTTAAATTTGTAGCCTGCCTTTCCTCCAGGGAGCTCAAAGTTATTATTATTGCTATTAATATTAATAATTACCCACCATTCACCCTAAGGTCCTAGAACGGGTAGCAACCATTTAAAATACAGCTTGAAACAAATTGCAGTCACAATAATAGAGTGGATCTTGAAAATATTTATCTCAAGTGCCAAAGGCTAGGGTAAAGGGTATATGTGGTTGTTCCTCACAACAACCTGGCGAGGTTGAGAGATGGCGACAAGCCCAAGGTCAGGTAAGGAGCCTCATGACTGAGTGCCGACTTGAACTTCCTAATCCAGCATTCTAACCCCCTACACCACACGACACCAGCCTTGCCCTGCTCTGATGTGCACAATCCCTCCCACATCCCTTGAAATGATGGCAGCCCTTCTGTAGAGTGTGTGGCAGAGTGGAGGTAAATGGGAGAATCTGGTCCTCTCAGCCAGCCCCCGCCTCGTGAGACTGCTCACTCCATGCCTTTGTCTCCAGGCCGTACGGTAGTGAAGCCCATCGTCCCCTGGGATTCGGAGGATTCTCAAGAGGAGTTCCCAGCCCCCTGGGAAGTCATGCTGGGGGCCACGGAGACAGCGGAGCAAGACTCCCTGCTGCAGCGCAAGTCAGCCCGGCGCTGCGTCAAGCAGAGGCCTTCCTATGACATCTTTGAATCCTCTGACTCGGAAAAAGAGATGGTGTCCGGCTCAGCCACGCATCGCCGGAAATCCTCCCGGGACTCAGGTGAGAGAGAGGGGGAGAATTCAAGGCTGCTTTGCATTAATCCTGCGTGTAGATAGCCCCGTGCACCAATCCTACAAAGGAATAATGTTGCTGCATGCTCATTGCAACTTCCCATGACATTCGTGTGGCGGGCTCAGTGTGCCTTGCTGGACTTGCACCACATCAAGTTAACTTTTCTGGATGATTTTGGCTGTGTGTGAAGCAGCCTTTGTTGTTCTGTAACTCTGTGGTTGTGTGAGCCACCCTACCCCATTTAATGGGCTTAGCTGAACCCTGCCCACCTCTTCCGTCTCAGTGGGGAACGAATGCTCCGGGGATGTGCCATTGTCTGAGGCCTGCGAATGGAGTCAGGCAGGAGTTCTTGCCTGCTACTACTCATGGTAATTCCCAAGCATGCTGTGGATGGGGGATGGGGGAACCTTTGACCCTCTAAATCAGTGTTTCGCAAGCTTGGGTCTCCTCCTGTTGTTGCACTACAACTCCCATCATTCCTAGCTATCAGCACCAGTGGTCAGAGATGATGGGAGTTGTAGCCCAACAATAACGGGGGACCCAGGGTTGAGAAACACTGCTCTAGATTATGTTGGACTACACCTTTACCCATCCCTGGCCATTGGTCTTGCTGACCAGGGTGGATGGGAGCTTCAGTCCAAGCAGCTTGCGGAGAGCCAAAGGTTCCTCAGCCTTGTGGGAAAGGTAGCTGAGTTGCTGTGCTTTCGAGGACAAGAATAGGACCTTATCCAGTTTAGGACTGATCAAAGCTGACAGGGAAGAAAAGAGCTGGTTGACCGACAGTTCCTGCTTTCATTTCCAGATCTGCTTCCCATGGACTCTGAGGAGCAGAGCCGGCCCCGCAGGACCCCCCTCCAGCCTGTGGTGCAGCTGAAGGCCAGAAAAAGGCCAGAGAAGGTGAGGCTTGGGCAAGGATTAAGTCAGAGTGGGCAGGGACTATCTCACATTTGTTTTTTAAAATGCAGCAGTTTTATTGTGAGCCACATTGTATTCCACCATTATAGCCCTTTTTGGGCAGCGGGGGACAACTCAGCCCAAATATTTAGTGTAAAAAAGGACTCAGTATGACCCTTGTGCCTTTTGAGTGTGTGTATGCGTTCGTTCCCAGTATTCAAGTTGTTGTCTTTGGGAAGTGGCCATGACTTTGAGGGCCAAAACTGAATCTCCAAAGCAGGTCTTTAAAAACTTGCATCTTTCAGAAGTCTCTAGGCTGCTGAGGTAACCCATAGACCGTCCAGACTTTATTTGATGGCTGCTGAGGTTTGATGAGGGGTTTTTCAGTTTTGGTGTTTCCTTGCTGGTTTTTTTTTTTAAAAAATATTTTGGTATATCACTAGCTTTGCACATGAGGAAAGCAGCCTATAAATGCAAATTGGAGCTGCAGAAAAACACCCAGAATTGTGGGGTGTTTCTATTCAGGGTTCAGCCAGCTAGCCAACCATGCCTTCCTTCAGAATAACCTCTTCCAGGACTAGAAGCCCTCCAGCTGTCTCACCATCCCTACCTTTGGCTATGCTGGAGTTAGAGTCCAGCAACGACTGGAGGGACATAGAAATCGTGGTTTGTATCCAGCTAAGATTTGCTTGCAATAGACCCATTGAAATTGGTGGACCTCAGTTAGTCATGCCCATTAATCTCAGCAGATACACTCTTGTGTAGAACTAGCCTGGGACACAACCTCCTGTTTCCTTTTCCTCTTGGTCTGAACTTTCACCCTGTTTAGGAAAATGGCCGCACATTGCATTTCCTGCTGGACTCTGTTCACTTGCCTCTCTGCCCCTTCCTTCCATAGGATGTCCCATCCTCTGGCACACTCCCATCTGTCTCCAACGGCTGGAACGGGAAGCAGAAATCCACAGACGGCATCCACAGGCTCAGAGTTGATTTCAAGGTGCGGGGTGGGGAGTATCTTGTTTGAGAGATGCATCTTTGAAATGATGATATTGAAACACGAGACAAATAATGGGCCACAAAATGCTCTTTTGGGCACCCCTGCACATCTTCCTGCAAAAATAATCATCATCAAAGCCTTAATCTGATGTAACGCCTTTTTTAATATCTGCTTTCTGCTGGTGTGATTCAAGCTCAGCCAACTGCAAATGAGCCAGAACGCCCTAAAATCTGCCCCCAACCTACCCCTCATTCACAAATCACACATACCCATTGTACTTTGAAGAGCACAGCTATGTCTAACTTGATGGTACTGCCAGAAATGCTCTGGCTTTCCTAGCTGCTTGGGAGCACTGCTTTTGTGCCAGGAAGAGAGAGGAGAGGAGGCTGCAGTGAGCTTAAAGCGATGCCGTGGCCACAGGTCTTGGCAACCCCAGCCATTTGTGGCCAAAGGCTAAGAATGATGGGAGTTTCAATCCAGTAACGCTTAAAAGAGCCACAGGTTCTCCACCTCTGGGCTTGATGATCTCCAATCCCTTTCAGTTGAGAGATTTGCTCCATGTAGCTCTTTTCACAGCTATCCCTCTGCCCCCCCCCTTGTGTATCTTGTAGGAGGACTGTGACCTGGAGAACGTCTGGCTGATGGGTGGCCTCAGCATCCTCACCTCGGTGCCGGTCACCACGCAGGTGGTGTGCCTGCTCTGTGCTAGCAAGGGGTTCCATCAGGTAGGTCTTGAGGAATGGGATGAGGATACCTGGATTCTGGGATTTCCAGCATCTCAGTTGTGTGGGGTGGAGGGAACGGATTGCGTGTTGGGATACTGCCAGGGAGACAAAGTCCATCATGACTCCACGTCTCCGGACGTCCATCGATCTCCCGTAGACACGCAGTATCAGCAATTAGCGACACGAGCTCCAGAAATAGCTTGCCACATTCCAGAGCCGATGCACGCTCTATCAGCAGATAATGCACAGCGAAAGATGCATGCAGGAGAGCATATTTACAAGTTTATTCAGCGTTGATCAGAACAAAGAAAAACATGACTGCCTGCTTCAGTGTTCCGGCACACAGAGAAACGAAAGCAAAGACACAACAGAAACATCCTGTGAAACAGGAAATATGCAGGCTGTCACACAAACATCCTGCTCCCTTTTAAGGTGGATCAGACATATCCTAACATTGCGAGCCCCATTCAGAAGGTTGGGGAGGGGGGCACTTGAGGTCTTGTATCCAAACATAGATAAAAACCTGCTCCTTGATCTCAGGAACCATTATGCCTAATTGGGATACAAATGCACAGCAAATAGACCAGGCCTTGTTTTGTAGATGGAACAGGGTGGGGGCCATTGGGGTTGCTTCTAACTTGCAGAGAGTTTCCGGCTTCCGTGTGCCAAAGCGCATCTAATGCAGCTGCCCACCATGTGCTTTGCAGCTTGTGTTCTGCCAGGTGTGCTGCGACCCCTTCCACACCTTCTGCCTGGAGGAGGATGAACAACCGTTGCCCGAGCAGGAGGAAAGCTGGTGCTGTCGCCGCTGCAAATTCTGCCACGTCTGCGGTCGCAAAAACAAGGCATCCAAGGTAAGGCGGAGTGTTTTCCCCCCAGTGTGGGATCTGTGCAAGGGGAGGGTCTGTGGAAGTAAACATGGCTGCTTACAGGGGCTGCACACCCCTCCCATGTTCTCGTGATCCCTACACAAAACACAGCTGGAGATGGAAGGGGTGGCCTCACCACTTCAGGAATGCAGGTCCCAAGAGATTACCCACAAAGCAATGTAGCCCTAGGCATTTAAAAAAAGAAGAAAAAGACACCCCTGAACTAGAGTGTGAGCAAAGGTTTTTAGCAGCATGCAGGGAAAGGGCATATCTAAGTGTTTTAAAGAGGAACAAGGAGGGTTGGGCAGTATCTTGGTTATCGAATGAGAGGAATGCATGACCCCAAGATTTTACGCATTAAGGGCAGGCGAAGTTATATCACAACATCATGGGGAGAAATTTGGACAGGGATGGTAAGGAGAAGCATCTTTGTCATGATATCTGATGCCAGGTTTGAAAGGATCCCAAGAACCTGATTTCCCGGGTAGGTTCCTACATGTGAAACCAAGAGCCGTGGCCTGCTCTCTGCATTTTGGTCACCTCTGTAAAAGCAGAGGCATATACACCTGCTTTGCGTTGTTCTCTCCTGCCTGTCTTCTTTGCATTTCTCATTGGGATTTCTGTCGTACCTGTGATTAGTTGCAATGAATTCCTGCCCCAAAAACGTGCGTAATGGCCTACTTTCCCTCTCCTTGTTCCTCAACCTGCCGCAGCAACTGCTGGAGTGTGAGCGCTGCAGGAACTGCTATCACCTGGCTTGCCTTGGGCCCAACTACCCCACTAAACCTTTCCGTAAGAGGAAGGGCTGGGTAAGTGTCTTGCAGATTCCCGGCACCCCTCTAGTTCGGCAGACCCTTCCCTCTCTTGTGTTGCAGCTGCTAACCTGTCTCCTTCATCCTCTCCCTATTCAGATCTGTTCGGCCTGCATCCGCTGTAAGAGTTGCGGGACAGCTCCAGGGAAGAACTGGGACACAGAGTGGTCTAGTGACTACAGCTTGTGCTCTGCCTGCTCTGTGCTCTACGATAAAGGTGAGCATAGCAGAATTGCCTGGGAAATGCCATGGGTTTCAGTTTGAGCTGTGCCAAGTAAGGCATTGCGAGGGGCTGACATTCCACAAACAAGTTCACATATTTTGCTCACACAATGCGTGTCTTCCTTAGCCCTAGACTGCAAAGCCTTACACAGCACTGCGACCCAAATAGTTGTTGTATTCTTTCTTTCCTACATGTTCACCCATTTATTTACATTTTCATCTGAAACTTCTCTTTCAGGGGCCTCTCCTCTTCTGGGATTTAATGGGCAGCTACTGGGGGGGAGAGAAAAAGCCTTTTTGGGGGGTTGGCCCCTCACCTTTGCCATGGCTTCCCCAAGGAGGCTTGCCAGATCTCTATTCTGGTGATGTTCAGATGGCAGGCAAATATGTTTTTGTTCTTCCTGGACTTTTAGAAATCCTACATTTTAATTTTGCTTTTAAAAATTATGCAGTTGATGTAGAAGCTGTCCTGTTTGAGTTTTTTATGTTTTACAAACAGCCTTGTACCTGGATTCTAAGAAACCAGAACATCAGTGGAGTTTTGAGATTGGTGTTTAAGATCTGTGCCATTTTGAAAGCTTCAGTTTTAACTCAAAATTGTATCCAATCATAGACAGAAACCTGTTCCTTGATCTCAGGAGCCATCATGTCAAATTTGGATGCAGTATCTGAAGAGGTGTCCTGATGCATAGCGAACAGGCAAACAACTTTCCAAAGCGTAGATTGATGATGCTGTTTATACTACAATTCATTGTTTTATATTGATTAGCTTACCTGATTTTGGACTCAGAAGGTGTTGGATATATACGGAGCAAATAAATAAAGGGGGAACGAATACACAGCTCATTTTGGGAGGGCTGAGAGAGGGCTTTGAATCTCACCTGACCTGCAGAAGAAGATTCCATTAGCTTGTTCTCTGCCTCCCTCTTTTCCCATCCAGGTAACTACTGTCCAATCTGCTTGCACTGCTATGAAGACAATGACTACGAGAGCAAGATGATGCAGTGTGCCAAGTGTGACCACTGGGTTCATGCCAAGTGTGAGGGACTCTCAGGTTTGTTCTGCTGCATCACAGATCCCTCTCCCTCCTTCACACCTGCCTACCTGCTTACATCTCAAATGGCAGGGAGGAGAAATAATGTGGGGGAGAGTTGTGGCAGAGTCAGGAGAAGACAGCAGAGGCAATTGAGAGGCGAATGCAGGCCGCAGCCTCTGTTAAATTGCCTATGATATGCTCCCCTTTTTGATCTTCTGGCTAGGTCTTGCCCTTGACGGCATACGCCTGCCCATCTTGCCTGCGTTGGTGTGCGCAGCAGGGTGGCCTGAGAACAGCATGACAGTCTTTGGGCTAAGATTGGGCATCTCTGATGTGTTTCCACCCCCTCTCTTACAGATGAAGGCTATGAGATCTTGTCCAACTTACCCGAGAGTGTCATATACGCTTGCCGGCCCTGCTGCGGCAGTGACAAGGCCAAGTGGCGGGAAGTCCTCACCTTGGAGTTGCGCAAGGGTCTCCGGCAGGTGCTTCAGGGGCTGATGAGTTCCAAGTGTGCCACCCCGCTGCTTCAGTGCACACAGGTATGTTCTCTCCAGGGCATGCATAACAGCAGGGAGTTGTGCTTTTAAAATCACCGTTCTTGATCTGGCTGCCCTACCGAAGGAGATTTTTCTTGGCCCCATTCGCAGGCACACTTTGGGTCTGGCTGGGCTGGACACATCCGTGTCCAGCACTCTTCAAACACAGTCTCACTCCTTCCTTTGATCTGGTTGCTCATTCCTTGGCTAGGTGGGAAGATGCTGGGATAGCTCAGTCGGTAGAGCATAAGACTCTTAATCTCAGATTCTCAGAGTCGTGAGTTTGAGCCTCGTGTTGGGCGAAAAGATTCCTGCGTTGCAGGAGGTTAGATTAGATTACCCTTGTGGTCCCTTCCAATTCTATGACTTCAGCTTTCCATGATATTTGAGTCTGTAGGTTGCTTACCATGATAAAGGGGGGGGGGGTTGTAATATCGAGTGACATCCCTAAGGATAAAAGGAATGTATTCCTTTACACAACTGCAGCAGCCAGAATCGTAGTGGCAAAAAATGGGAAAACTGATAAAATACCAGAATTCTTAGAATGGGGAACCAAATTTCTTGAATTCGTGGAGATGGCAAAATTAACAGCATCAATTAGAGGCTACACTAATAAAAAAAATAATAAAGAGTGGGAATCCATTAAGGAATACATGAAAAAAGTTGGTGCTGGAGTTTAAAAATTAATATGCAAAAGTTTAAAAGGTGCAAGGAGATAGGATAATAATATATTACGGATGGAATAACAAATAAAGTGAATAACGCAACAATAACAAAAATAATACTAGGTAAAGAAGATCGCACACAGGTGAAGGGAAGTACTGGGCTGTGGGGGAGGGAAGTGAAGGGATTAATTGAAATTGTTAAAGATTTAAGAGATTTAAATTTTTATAAAGATTCTATAAGGAAAGCAGAAAGCAGCAAGAAACATCAAGTAAAGGTATCAGAGAGGAGATTAGTGTGGATGAAAACATGAGACTTATGGTTTTGTTACATATGGTTTTATTTTGGAGTTGTCGTTTGATGTTAATGTATATTATGTGAATAAAATAATAAAGGATATGACATTTGGGGGGAAGATAAGGGGCGGTAGAATCTTAGAGCTTATGGGAAATGTTTTGATTTATTGCAACACAGGACCTTTATGTCACAGAGTTCTTTGCATGCTGTAGGCAGGGGTGGGATGGAGGCTGCAGAACAGGTGGCAGTGCCCCATTTTCCTCTGTCCTTTGCCAGTGCTGCCCAGATGACGGCGTGAAGGTTCACCTGCGGCCCTGTGACCTGCGCACTGTCAACAAGCTGTTTGAACAGGGTCACTACTCGTCCGTGGTGAGTGTTGGGAGCAGGGCTTCCAGCCTGGCACGGGAGCAAGGCCTCTGACCTCGGCTGAGCTGCGTTCTCTCTTTGCAGCATAGCTTCAATGAGGACATGGTGGGGGTCCTGCTGGGGCACACGGAGGAAGACCAGGCTGGCCTTATGGCAAAGGCACTCTACATCGAGGTAACTCTGTACGATCTGGGTTTGGTGGGGAGGAGGGATGTGTGGTCTGGATTGACCTAACGTAAAACTAACTTGAGTGGGAATTGGGGGGGGGGGTGCAGGTGTGTTTGGGCACGTGCTCCACGTTGGGAGCACTCCCCCCCCCCCCCTGCAATTCGGCACAGCCTCTCTCCCTGAACAGCCTTGTGATTGCCTGCTTTTTATCTTTCCAGCTGATGGAAAAGTTCTTCAGCTGGTTTGATGCTCAGGATGTAAAGCACTGGACCCGCAGCAGCACCCTCCCCAAGTGAGTGCTCAGTAGCTGAAAGCGCAGAAGTCATACCTCCCCCTCACCAACGGTGTCCATTCAGAGCCTCTCTGGTGCTTTTTGGGGGGGGGGGGCGGAATTGCAGGCTTCAGACGCACCATGGACCGCTGTGTGCAATTCAGTATGGAAGTTCCAACGACATTTTGGGAATCTGTAGGAGGGCTCAAAATAAGAGCTGTGTACAAACTACAAAAACCACCCAGGCCCAACATAATCTGTTTTCCTTGAAATTTGCTGCTACTCCAAGTGAATAGAGTGGGAATTTGAATTGGTTATGGGCATGGAATATGCACAGCCTGGTCTCCTCTTCCTTTTTGTCACACTTTTTGTTTGGTAAAGTAACAACAGAAATCTGTATTCTCACCACAATCTAATCCCGAGTCTAAACCATCATAGGTGCAGATGAGAGATAAGAGGGTGAGATCACAGTAAATTCATGGGGATGGGGCAGACTTGGCCCTGTGTCTCCCAGTGGCAAGACTTTTTATCTGTTCACAGCTCCCACAATTGGCTTTAGATCCTGTTCTTACCACCTCCCCTTTTTATTTTTATTTTTGCATTTCAGTCACTTGGCTTCAAGCCTGTTCTATATCTATTCCTGCAGCCTGTTTCAAACTCCGAACTGGGGTTGCCTTAGAACCAGAGCTTCTGCAGCCCCTGACAACTTCTTCTTTTCTCCCCAACAGTGGCATGCTTCCTAACGCTGTTCTGCCTCCCTCCTCTGACCACATCTATGCTCAGTGGAGGCAGCCTGAGGAGGTCATCCCGGCTGCCAACAGCCACCTGGCTTCTACTGGGTCTGAAAAGACAGGTGAGATTTTGGGTTTCATCAGGCATAGGCAAACTCAGCCCTCAGGATGTTTTGGGACTACAACTCCCATCATCCCTGACCACTGGTCCTGTTAGCTAGGGATGATGGGAGTTGTAGTCCCAAAACATCTGGAGGGCCGAGTTTGCCTATGCCTGGTTTTCATGGAGTAGAAGCTGCCTCTCTACATGCAGACTCCCTTGGTTTTTACAATTGCCCAGGAGAACTTTGGCTGCTGCCGTTCTCCTGCTAGAAGGGAACATAAGAAGCTGCCTTATACCAAGTCAGGGCATTGGTCCAACTAGCTCCATATTTTCTATACTGACTGATAGTGAACCTCCAGGTATAAAATGGGTCTCTCTTAGCTGTACCTGGAGATGCTGGGGATTCAACCTGGGATGTTATGCATGCAGAGCCATGTGCACTATGCTTGAGGCTTGTCACTCTGTATTTCCTTCTTTCTCTCCTGGTTCCCTCTACATCAGGGTTTCCCAGACTTGGGCCTCCAGCTGCTTTTGGACTACAATTCCCATCACCCCTAGCTAGCAGGACCAGCGGTCAGGGATGATGGGAATTGTAGTCCCGCTGTTTTTGGAGACCCAAGTTTGGGCAACTGCTCTACGTCAAAGGTTGGAAACCCATGGCCCTCCAGTTGTTGCTGGACTCCTAACCTCCAGCATGGCCTCTGGGGATGTGTGATGGGAGTTGAAGTCCAGCGATATGCAGAGGGCCAGAGATTCCCCACTCATGCTCTGCACAGAAGATCTCTGTTTCCTTTCTGGAAGATGCTCTCTGACGGGATGTTGGGGGTGGGGCTTCTTGCCCTCCAGCTGCTGAAGCTCAATGCCTAACCGCTTTCCTTCTCTCCCTGTAGGTGGGAAAGACTCGGAACATGCCGTGCTGCAGCAGCCGTTGGATGACCCTGAGGACAAGAGACAGTGTGCCTTGTGCCTCCAGTATGGAGATGCTCCTTCCAAGGTGAGACTACACCCTTCTGCTTTGATAAAAACATAAGAAGGACCATTTTGGATCAGACCCAATGGCTTGTGCATCCTGGCATCCCTGTTCCCCACAGTGGCCAGTTGGGAAGCCCAAATCAGGATATGTGCACGATAGAGCCCTCCTGCTGCTGTTGTTCCTCTAGTGCAGGAGTTGTCAACCTGGTCCCTACCACCCACTAGTGGGCATTTCAGGATTCTAGGTGGGTGGTAGGCGGTTCTACGGCACAAGCCAAATCCTCCTTCCATCTAGCACTGGTGGGTGGTGAGGAAATTTTACCATCA
Organism: Podarcis tiliguerta; assembly: GCF_965153285.1. Taxonomy (NCBI): domain Eukaryota; kingdom Metazoa; phylum Chordata; class Lepidosauria; order Squamata; family Lacertidae; genus Podarcis; species Podarcis tiliguerta. The sequence continues at coordinate 68,527,447 of NC_139541.1, forward strand.
AGAAAGATGCATTAGTGGGCGGTAGGTATAAAAAGGTTGACTACCCGTGCTCTAGTGACTGGCATTCTCGGGCACACTGTCTCTCAGCCTGGAACTATGTAGCCATCGGGGCTAGTATCTTACCGATGGAAAGTGTCCTAGCTGCACCTTTTTGAGGCTATATTGAGAGAATAAGGGGAGAAGTGCGGGAGAACCAAATCCACTGGCTTTGTAGGGTGGTTTTGTTTGTTGTTGTGGAGGAGGCAGCTTAAGTGGAGGACTGGACAGGGCCAGGAAATCTATAACCCCTGGATCCTGTCTCGTGTCCGGGAGGTGATCATCTGAACCCCTTGCAAATCCCTTCCTCGTGGCTAGACCTTGAGGTGTTGCCTTCCCCCTCCCTCTTCAACTTGAGCTCTCTTCCTGCCCTCCAGGACGCAGGGAGGCTGCTGTACATCGGCCAGAACGAGTGGACGCACGTCAACTGTGCCATCTGGTCAGCCGAGGTCTTTGAGGAGAACGATGGCTCCCTGAAGAACGTGCATGCTGCCGTAGCCCGGGGTCGGCAAATGGTGAGTTGGGCTTCTCTCCATTCAGCTCTGTAGAAGAGGGGATAGGACCAGACCCTTCTTGTGGCCAGTGCCGGATTTACGTATAAGCTAAACAAGCTATAGCTTAGGGCCCCACTCTCTTGGGGCCCCCCAAAAGATTTAAAGGGAAAAAAACCTGGATGTACATTTCCAAAATATAAGATAACAAACAAATAAAATAAAACCTACATACAGCAAGCGTGTTTTGTGCTGTGCATGGACCTATTAGGTCCATAAATTACCATATAGCATATATTTAACACAAAAAACAGCAACAATTTGTTGTTGACAAAGGACAGCTGGACATAGAAAGGGCCCCATTAACTTCAGTAGCTTAGGGCCTCATCAAACCTAAATCCGGCCCTTCTTGTGGCCTCAGTAGAATTCCCACTATGAGCGAGGGTCCTGAAAACACTGCACTTTACAAAGAAAGGCCCTGCTGCATAGGGGCGGGGAAACCTTTATGCATCCGCATTGCCACAATTCAAAGACACATTGCAGCCAGGTATTCAAGGAAGAGGGCATGGGAAGGGAGCCTCGTGAGAGTTGGAGTCAGGGGAGATGGGGGCAGAGCCTAAGGAGGGTTCTGTGGGCCAGATAGAGGGGACTGGGGGCTTTTGCTCTTGAACCCGAGCCCCACCCCACCCCTGCTGTAGAGGACCGAACTAGCCTGCTCCTGAAGTGACCCACTGAGATCCACTCTGGCTTCACCAGGTGCTGCTCATATTTCAGCCTTAGTTTTGCAGTCACTGCTGCTCAAAACCTTTCTTTAAAAGTCGATCTCTGAGATTCTTGGTATCCTGAATTTTGCTCCAGTAATTGAATTTCCACAATTGCACACAGCATATGAATAGCGATGTGGACGTGATGGTTTAATAGCTGTCCACTTTTTTACATCAGCCGGATCTTATGTTCCCTGGACCCGCTTCATACTTAGAGCCTCCACTCAAATTGGGAATCAAAACTCCTCTCCCTCCCACCCTCTGGCCAGGGTGGAGCTGAAAACTCCTTCCAAGTGTTCACTGCTGTGAGAACAGTGCTTGGATATTACTGCAGATCTTATCAATTAAATAGAAAGTCCCAGCAAGACTGCATCGTCGACATGGCTGCTTTCTGCATCTGATTGCATTGATGTGTAGGGTGATCTTGGTGATGAGGAAAAGAGAGGAAGGAATGTGGTGTTCAGAGTGCATGTTTGTCTCTATAATGTGTGTATAAATGCCCTCCCCAAATTACATCTTGGTCAGAAATGAATGCAGACTGATGATTTTGCTCCTCGGGGACATTTTGGCCCTCTGCGTCTTTGCTTAGTGCCACACACTTTATCCCTTGCCCTGCTGCAGTGGCGTTCCTTCCACACCTTTGACATACCTGTCTCTCCCCCCCCCCCCTTAGCGCTGTGAACACTGTCAACGTACGGGGGCCACGGTTGGCTGCTGCCTCTCCGCATGCATCAGCAACTACCACTTCATGTGTGCTCGCCTCTGCCAGTGCACCTTCCAGGATGACAAGAAAGTCTTCTGCCAGAAGCACGTTGACCTCCTGGATGGGACGGTAAGTGGGGAGGGCACCATCAGGCTTCCTGTCGCCTCTGGGATGAGTGGGTCGTGGGTGGGACAGTTCTGTTAGGCCTGGCATCTTGAAAACCAGAGTTATGTCGTTGTCCCCCAGCAGCCCAAACATACGTACATGCAATTTTGCAGAGTTTTGTCTTCTGATGCTCGGTCACTGCAAATTGAATTTAAGAGGGTCCCTTGGCCATGTTGTCTGCCTTTTTAGGAGATAGTTGCTGAAGATGGGTTTGATGTCTTGCGCCGCGTCTACGTTGACTTTGAGGGCATCAGCTTTAAGAGGAAGTTCATGGTGGGCCTGGAGCCAGACACCATCAACATGATGATAGGTAATTATATGGGGACAGGGCAGGAGAGCAGCACTTTGCTATGCAAACACTGTGGTCCAGATTAGATGGGATTTTCTCCTCTAGCAAGTGGGTGGTTCTGCAGTTGAACATGCAGGGAATAGGAGGGACCAGCTTGCTTCAGAATGGAGCGGAAGAAATGGATTCATCACCACTCTTTGCTCCTTGTATCTGTCACGCCTCTGTTTTGGCAGGGTCTGCGCTGGTTATCTCAAACACCAGCAAATAAGCTTGTTGTTAATACTTAATGGGAGCAGGGAGAGAGAGAGAGGGAGGGCCTCGTCTAAAAGGGAAAAAGTAAACTCTGAAACCATTGGGGTGGAGAAACATTTGTCCCCTCTGAACTATATCTTAGATTGTCCCATAGTGCCAATGCCGACTAAGCCAACCCCTGTCTGCGTGCCTACACCTTGAGTTTCTGCATCTTGGCTAGGCCCATTCTGGGAACCCAGAAACTAACTTTCTTGGTTCCCTTGTAGACAGAGTGTAGGATGCCCTCATTTAGCCTCTCCAGAGGTGCCTAAAAGGCAGAAAATCTAAGCAACTATTCTTTATCCTTTCCCTTTGCTCATGCACTAATTTACCATGGGGTGCCGTCCATTGGGACACCCTCAGGTACAAACTCTGTTGAAACAGAGGCTTCTGCAGCAGAACTCTCCCCAGTGGATTGTATCCATTAGGTCTGATAGGTTTTTCTCTCTCTCATGCTCTGCCATCCGTAATAGCCTCTCTAACCCACATCCTGAGACAACTGCCTTTCCGTTACCCTCATTTTTGCTCCGTTTCTGGCTCTCTGCTCAGTGTGTTTCTGCTTCCAGGCTCCATGAAGATCGACAGCTTGGGGATGCTGACAGATCTGTCGGAGTGCGAGGGACGCCTCTTTCCCGTAGGCTACCAGTGAGTATCTGCATTAAAGTTGGTAGCAGCCTCACACCCACCTTAAGTGACAAAGGAAGAACAATCCCATGCTAGCTGTCCTGAGGATCGTCACCAGGGGAGCCATTATTGGGGGGGGGGAGGTGTATGGATACGAGATGGCTTTTGGCAGGGGGTACCCAGAAGAATTAGGGACGCGGGTGGCGCTGTGGGTTAAAGCCCCAGTGCCTAGGGCTTGCCGATCGAAAGGTCGGCGGTTCGAATCCCCGCGGCGGGGTGCGCTCCCGCTGTTCGGTCCCAGCGCCTGCCAACCTAGCAGTTCGAAAGCACCCCTGGGTGCAAGTAGATAAATAGGGACCGCTTACTAGCGGGAAGGTAAACGGCGTTTCCGTGTGCGGCTCTGGCTCGCCAGAGCAGCGATGTCACGCTGGCCACGTGACCCGGAAGTGTCTTCGGACAGCGCTGGCCCTTGGCCTATTTGAGTGAGATGGGCGCACAACCCTAGAGTCTGTCAAGACTGGCCCGTACGGGCAGGGGTACCTTTACCTTTACCCAGAAGAAAAGGACTGGGCAACTGCTTCTGTGCCACACTGCTTCAAAATTCTCTGCCAGCTTTAGGAGTCCTCACAGCATTTGGGGCCGTTCCTTCAGCTCTGATCTGGTCAATCAGGAAGAGCAAAGACCCAGTTTCCAAAATCGCATTGAGACCATGTTTTCCTCTGATCATACTAAAATCACATTTACTGAGCAAACAATGCTTGCCTGTTGCATTTGATTATGAGGTCGAAAGACCCTGAGCTCATTTTTAGGCAGTCAAAATCACTGTGTGCCCAGGAATCCTGGATTTCACCCATGTGAAAAAGGGCTTAGGTGTCCTGGGTGGCCTTTAGACAGGCTGCTGCATTGACTGTCCACACCTTTGAAGCTAATTGCACTCTTTCCAGGGGGCTGCACTCAGTCCTGGCTCCTGGATCTTACCTGTGTGGTGCCTGCTTTTGCAAGCACTGGTTTGTTGCATTCACACTCCACATATTTGGGTATGGATGGATCTTGAGAGAGACTATCAAGAATTGAAAATGCACTTTGTGTCTGAAGCATCCCTTGGTGGTTTATGTACTGAACATTTTGAGTGTTTAATAGGAAGGGAGGTGTGTGTTAATGTCGCTCTTCTCTTAATACAGTATTAAATTAATGGTATCAGAAAAACATTTCCACTGTGGTTGCTGCTGTGCGGATGTTTGCAGCACTCTGCATCCCTCAAGTAACCTCTCCAGAGGAAAAATTGCCCACCATTTGCCTTCCTTAAAAGGATTGTCATACAGTTTCCCATTTATAATAATTACGGGCTAGTGAAATAATAGAAATACATGTTTTGAAAAATCATTTCGATCCTTATTTTAGTCTAAACCCATTCATTTTATCTGGCATGAAGGATTCTACTGAATAGATGCTGAAGCAGATACTATCTTAGCAGGCATTATTTTACCGTTTATGCCATCCTCTTGGCAGGGTGGCTCGAGAAGGGAGGGACTTTATCCTCCTCATCTCCTTGGGAGCTTTCAGCACGTTTCTTATGGTTAAAGCATCACCTGCTACGGTGATGGCGAGTGTGAAACCAGAGTGTGGTCGTTATTCCAAGTGGATTAATGCACAGTGTGGTGTGTTTAGGTATCTGCACACATGGCATGGGGGATTATTTGCAACCACTCTTTTCCTTCCCTCCCATTTTTTTAATTTTACCAATTGGAAAATGCTTGTAAATGATCTGTCCCCCCCCCCCCCGCTTTTAATGTGAATGAGGGCTGTGTAGGATGCAGTTCAGGATGCTCTGCATCTCACAGCAGCCAATCAGATACTGCGTAGTCACCTGTAACGACATACGAGATTTGTAGCATAATGCAGCTACATGGGTCACAGCAGCCTTTGCCAAGCTGGTGCGCTCCAGATGTTTTTAACTACATCTCCCAGCCAGATGCTGGGCGTTGGTGACGGCTGGCTTTCAGGTCCCTACCCAGAAAGCTTCTAAATAGCTAACATCTTTTAAATTTGCTGTTGCAACATTTATTCCCCAACTTTTCTCTAGAGAGCTCAACTTGGAGGACACGGTTCTCCTTTTTATCCTCACGACAACTCTCTGAAGTAGATTAGAGTGGGAGTTGGAGACACCCAGTGAGCTTCATGGCCTAGTGGGGATTTGCACTCTGGTCTGCAAGGTCCTAGACCCAAAATTCTAGCCGTCACACCACATTGGCACAACATCTTCCCCAGCTGTCAGAATCCACTCTTGCAACTGTGCAGAAGGATGGGCCTTGGTTTGATCAGCTGCCATGTAGATTCTTTAAAAGCTCCATAACAACCAGAACCAGAAAGCCACCTTTCTCCTTTGCCCTCTCCACAGTCTTCTCTCATTTGCTTCTTGCTGGGTTCTGTCTAGCAAGAGCCATGGAAGTGTCTCCCATTTAATTCTGCAGGATTTTGCCAGATTTGGGAAGAGTTTCCCTGCCTTTGAAAAAGGACAAAAGATCCTTGCGATCTTCTGCAGAAGCACACACAACCTGGGAAACTTGTTTTTCAGCAGGGATCACTTTCCCTTTCTTTAAAAGGGCAATGCATGTCTCTACCTGAGGCCTGGGTGCCAACATGTCTGCTTCCACTTCTGAGGTGTTCATATGAAGGTTGACAGCCATTCTCATTATGCCAGTGCCCTGCAATTGTGGACTGTGATGCACAAAGACAGCTGCTCTTTACACAGCCTCTGAAAAGGTTTTCCTGGTTGTGTGCCTTTTCTTCCCTCTGGCTCTTTAAATGTTTGCTTTCTGGAACTGCACTTGGCGTCCATCTGGCAAAAGCAAATCAAATGTCACATGAAAATCTCTGATGCTTGCTTCCTCTCTGCTGGTCAGGGATGCAGAGATGAGAGAAGTTCTTTTTCTTCTTTTCTGAAGTTGTGTGAATTGCTCTCTCTCTTCCTGCCTTCCCCAAACTGGTGGTTGCCGGATGTTTTGGACCAACTCCTATCAGTCCCTGACCAGCACAGCTGAAGGGATATGCCTTCTGAAACATCTGGAGCCCACCAGGTTGGAGAAGGCTGAATTATCTGCTGGAATGTGCCAACAAACATTCACAAATCAGTTTTGCAAAACCTTGTTACCTGTTTATGGATAATCTGCTCCACCCATGGTGAACCATCTAAAGGCCCTACCCAAAGAATGGAGAACCTGTGGCCTCATCTGTGAGGTCAGGCTCCAACTCCTATCATCCCCAGCCAGCGTGACCAGTGGTCAAGGATGATGGGTGTTGTAGTTCAATAACTTCTGGAGGGCCACCAGGTTCCCCGTCCTTAATTCAAATGCCCTAACTGCTAGGCATTTGCCACCAAGGATAGGTGGCCACTTGGTTGCAATGGGGGCTGGTCCATTGGGGCAAATGGGGCACTGCCTCACCAACCTTCACCTTGAGGTCTCCTAGCCCACCTGTGGCCTTGCTTGCAACCAGTCCAAAGGGTGGCTCTGGCTGTCTTGCTTCTTGCACCTTTGCCTCGGCGTTACCCATGTACAACTAAGTAGGGGCGGGTGCAAAACTTAGTTGGCTCTGCTAGTCATTGGTTCCACTTACTGTTAGATTTCTTGCTTTCCTCCCAGCAATCCTGCGCCACTGCTTTGAGCAAGCAGCCCCATGGCAGCTAGAAGGCGATTCTGATGAGACTGCCTTTGTGTTCCTTCTACCCCCCAGGTGTTCCCGTATTTATTGGAGCACGGTGGACGCCCGCAAGCAGTGCTGGTACAAGTGTCGCGTCCTGGAGTACCGGCCGAAGCTGAGTCAAGAGGAGCCTGATGCCTCGGGAGTGCAGGAGGAGAACCACACGATTGTGCACAGCCCAGCTGCCCCTGCAGGTAAGGGGATCTGGGATGTGCAGCTGGGCTGGCTTTTGGATACCATCATCCTCTCCATCTGCAGTAGGAAGTCTGGGTGGCGATAAGTTTTCCTTCCCACTTGCATGTTGTGGGGGGACGCTCTGCATCCAGCTTGGCCTGACAAAGAGGTTAAAAGCCAAACCCTTTAAGCCAGTTTAGTGGTTAATCTACTTCTCTGGGGCAAATAACGACCCTTTATTGGAGCTTACTAGTCCATCCTTTCTGCTCAAAATCAGAATACAGTTTTACCTTGGTTGCTGAACGCCTTGGAACTCATACATTTCGGCTCCCGAACAATCAACCGGAAGTGATTGTTCCAGTTTTCTTTCTTTCTTTCTTTAAATAATATTTTATTAAGGTTTTTACATAAAAGGAAAAAACAAAAAAGAAGTACAAAAATACAAAAGTACAAAACGACAAGAACAACAACACAAACAAAAAAAAAACATCTAAAAACAATTCCATTTTTGTAATATTCCTTGCGTTTACTTATTTCCCAGACTTCCCCACACCTCCCCTCACTGTATTCCAGTTCATATATTTAATCAGCAAATCCCTTCCCTCTATCTTAACTTAATCTTTATCTTAATATCTTAATATATCCTAATCTTTTCTTAATATCTTAATATGTTAAACCTTTTAATTTTAGACCTTTTAACCTTCGAATTTTCCATACTCCTTCACCACTTTGTTGCTAATAACCTTTTAAGCTCAATCCGATGTCATTCTAACATTCATTAATCTTATAATATTTCTGTAAATAGTCTTTAAATTTCTTCCAATCTTCTTCCACCGTCTCTTCTCCCTGGTCTCTGATTCTGCCAGTCATTTTTGCCAATTCCATGTAGTCCATCGTGATTGTTCCAGTTTTCAAATGATTTTCAGAAGCCGCCTTGGTTTTTCAATGGTTCCGGGCTCCCGGAATGCATTCTGTTTGAGAACCAAGGTTTGGGGTTGGGGCCTGTTGCCCTTCAAAGTTTATGGGCTCCAACTCCCATAAGTGGGGGGGGGGGGGGCTGGGAGGGAAAAATAAGTGCAAATGTATATAAGAGTACAGGTCTTCAGTCCGTGTAGACCAAATGGGCAAATAATCTGTTCTGGAATAAGGCAATTTTCTTGGTTCTGTGCTGTCTTTTCTCAGCACAAAGCCCACAATAAGGGTTGCCGGCTTCTGGGCCCTGCCATTGCCATGCTTGGTCTCTTGTCATGTGCCTTTTCATGTTTTCAGATCCTAAACTTGGGAATGAGCACCTTCAGGATGTGCCCCCTCCACTGCCGCCGCCGGAGCGCCACTCACCCGCGCAGAACCCAGGGCCTCTGCCACCCCCGGAGTCTGCGGCCTCCAAACACAGGTCTCTCACTGGAGCTCGCATCAAAGTGCCCAACTACTCCCCTACTCGACGACCCATAAGTGGGGTGTCATCCCGCCCGCTGCCTTCTCCTGGTGAGTAGCTTCAAGGCCACGTAGGCAGAGTGGGCAGCACAGAAGCAAGAGGGTCTGAAACGGAGGCCAGCAGCTGGATGCTCCAAGGCCAATTCTTGCTTTGAAACAAGGCTAATGGAACAGTAGAAGCAGGAGAGGAGCATTAGCGAGCGCAGGGAGAATGGGGCATGAGCCCATTGGTGCTTCAGAGATGGGGAGAGGTTCTGACACGCCTGTGCTCCGCTGCAGTCCTTTGCATGTGGGTTGTGATATTGTTGTGTTTGAGTGGTTGGCTGATAGAGAGGGTGTTTGAGGTAGACCCTGGGAAGCCCTGGCCAGTCAGCGTAGACCAGGGGTGAGGAACTGCCATGGCTGCATTCCTGTCTGGGCAACTTTCCGAAGACCACACAACTGGGGTTGGGGGGCAGAGGCAAATAGGGGCAGAGCAATTTTGCCTTTGTTCAGTAGGCCGGTGTCTACATACACAAACACCTCTTTCTATCCAGAGGCCTCACCAGAGTCTAAGGGCACATTCCAGCTGGGCAAAAGCACTCTGGGTGTGGAATGGGGCCAGTGATAGAATTGTAGAGTTGAAAGGGGACCCCGAGGGTCATCAAGTCCAACCCCCTACACCCATGACAAATGGCCATCCATGTGTTGCCTGAGGAGTGTTCCCAGAGCCAGAGAGAGAGGCCTGGAAGGTGGCATTCAGACCCCCGGCCTGAGCTTCCCCATCCCAATACTGAGCTAGACAGACACAGTGCTCTGACTCCAAACATAGGAAGCCGCTGTCTACTAGGTTCCTCAAAAGCTGCAAGTTATCCCATGGGGGAGGGAGGCGAGTTATCCCCTGTGTGGCCAGTGCATTTGTGCGTCTGCCTGTTTTGCTTCCCACCCCCTATTGACGTGCTCTTCCTGTTCCCTCCACCACAGGGAGCGCATCATCCATGTCCCACCACATCTTGACGGTGGGTGACCCCGACTTCCCCCCTCCCCGCCGCACGCAGCGCCTCAGCCCCCTGTCTCCCAGCAGCGTCTCCCACGCCCGCCGCTCCCCCCTCCCGCCACAAGCCGCGGCTAGCAACAGGACTAGTCCCCCCAGCACCTCTCTCAGGGCCATGCCGCCTCTCCCGGACAACCCCCTGGTGGGGAGCGGCTTCAGGCATACTTCTACCTCTGACGGGCAGCGCCCCCTACCTACCTCACCCCCTCCCTCGCCCCCGCCCGTCCCGCCAGAGCTGGCTTTCGAGCTCAACGTCTCCGACCTGGAGTTTGACGACAGCCTCCTGGACGAGCCTTTCCAGGAGGAGGAGCTGGGCGTGCCGCGGGCCTGCCCCTCGCCCAGCCTGGAGCTGCCCCAGCTGGACGGCCTGGGCGACGGCGAGAGCGAGGAGGAAGGGGAGGCCAGCCGCTACTTCCGCTTCCCCCGCACGGTGGTGACCCGGGAGCCGCCCCTGCCTCCCTACCCACTGGACCTCCCTCTGCCCCACATCCACCAGCTCGACGGCATCGACGACGGGACCGACAGCGAGGCGGACGGGGCAGGGGGCCACCCTCCGGCCAAGGGCAAGCAAGCGGAGCCCAGAGTCGAACGGGAGCTGGCTGGCCCTGCTCCTGCGCCGGAGGACCTGCCCTCGGACATTGTGGACTTCGTCCTGAAGAATATGGACACGCCGGAGAGCAAGGCGCCGCTCTCCTCCTGCCTCAACCAGGCGGCCTCGCCGCCACCAGCACCCCCTACCTCTGCCAGCCTCAACGGCACCGAGGCAGCCCACCCCAGCCCCGCTCCAGAGCTGGCCCCGACCCTGGGTTGTGCCCAGGTGCCAGGCACCGCTGAGGTCAAGCTGCTGGGACCCGAGGGGCAGCTGCCCGGCTCCAGAATCATCCTCGTGAACAAGCTGGGACAAGTGTGCATGAAAGTGCAGGGGGAGGAAGGCGCCTTGAGCACCCCGGACGGGGAGCAGGCCTCCGGCTGCAAGGCCGTGCCAAGCCCAGCACCGCCACCCCCTGCACCCGTGCCCAACCTTGGCGCGGTCATATTGCGAGCGCCCCTGGGCCTCGCTTCCAGCCCTTTGCCCACGTGGACCATCCGGGGCCCGGTGCTCAGCATGGTGCCCATGATGAACGTCGTGGGCGCTGCTCCTCAGGCCGTTGGCGGGGGCCAGCTGGCACTGGGCACTCCGGCTCTAGTGACACCCTCGCTGGGGATCCCACAGACGTGTCTACTTCAGCCAGTGGCTGTGAATTCCGGCGTGCTCAGCATCCCCGGCTTGGTGTCCTTGCCGGGCCCCCGGCCGGCCATCCGGGTCAAGAGGGTCTCCACCTTTGTTGGAAGCATGCCTCTCAAGAAGGCCAAGGTGGACGGTGCCAACGAAGAGGAGCCGCTGCCCGTGTCGCCCACCGTCACGCCGGATCACTTGCTGAATAACTGCATTTCTGGCAGCACGGCGGGCTCAGGGTAAGTGCAAGCATGTGCTCTCCACACTCTTAAGCATGGGAGGGCTAAGGCGAAGGGGCGATCCTTTGTGGGTTTGTACTTCAGGCCAAGCATGGCTTCTCTGGGTAGCCCCCAAGCTGTGTGTTTTGTTTGTGCCCGTGTTCACAAGACCTTCTTCCCCTGCAGCATGGGAAGGGTGCGGATGAAGACCCCCACAGCCAAGGGCGTCCTTGACCTGGACGCGCTCAAAGAGGAGGCAGGCGCTGTCGGCGAGAGTGAGCTGTGAGTGTGCAGTTGGAGGCTGCGGGATCCTGTTCCTTGCCTGCCGCAGGGTTTTTAAAGCAGCCCTTCTTTCTTTCATGCCCCGCAGGTCTCCGATGGACCATTCGCCCTCCTTCGCAGCGTTACATTCCCATCCTGGAACGCCAGAACCAAACCAAGAGGCTCTGCTGGAGCCAGTCTGGCATAGATATGCAGGTACTGGGATCTCTTGCCTGCCCCGCTCTGCCTTCGAAATAAGGGTGGTTGGTACTTAGCTGGGAGGCTGTGGGCTGAACCAGGGATTAAATGTCCACATTTGCTGTATTGGGCAAATCACTGTGCACATGGTACCAAGAGCCAGGGTGGTGTGGCGGCTGAGTGTGTTGGATTAAGACCAGGGGGACTTGAGTTCAGATCCTCACTCATCCCTGTAACTTGCTGCAAGTCATTCTCTCTCACCCTAACCTACCTCACAGGGTAGTTGTGGAGATTGAGAGTGGGACGAACTTGAAGGAAGAGACAGGATAGAAATATAATAAAGCATTAAGCAGCTATGTACCTCTTGTTCATTTGTTTTTAATGGCATGGGCAGCTACCCCTTTCAAGTTCCTTTTAGAGATGTGTATCTCTGATCCCTACATTGCACATCAGATTTTATTCACACCAGGTTTCTCTGGTGTGAAGTCCCTCCCCAGCTGTCTGCACCATTGATCAGCATAATATAATTTTATTCTCAATTTTATATTTGTTATGTCGTACAAGGCTTTGGTGCGTTTTATGTTAAGCAATATATAAATTTGTGCAATAAATAAAAATAAAATAAATGGCGTTGTATATACAATTGCTTTTTGTAAGCTGCTCTGGGAGACTGCAACAAAGGCACGGAATATGAATGCTGTAAATCAGTTTCTATACAGAAAGTGGGTTGTATCCAAGCTCTGCTCAATGTAGACCCTTCACAATGAACGGATCTGTCTAGTCATGTACATTAATTTCAATGGGGCTACTCTTAAATGTGACTAAAGATACGGACTGCAGCGTTCCAGCCTGCATACCAGAGTTCAGAAAGTGAATCCTGGACCTGACAGGTCTCTGCTTTGTGAGCTTGGGTTTTTAGTTTAACCCTGCTGTAAGTCTATTCCTTCCTGTGAATTAAGCCCTTTCTCACAGATGACGACTCCACGACAGCAGAGCTAATACGCCTGGGCCTCCTGCTCTCCCCCCCCCCTTTCTCCCCTCCCAGGGGATCTCTCCAGCTCAGACGAGGACAATCTGAAGCAGGAGGACAAAGAGAATGAGATGCCCCGCAAAACGCAGCCCCACCTGTGCTTCGAGATCACCAGCGAGGACGGCTTCAATGTGCAGGCTGACAGCATAGATGGTGAGAAGGAGAGAATTGCATCGGTGGTAACGTTCCTTTGGACCTCTAGCCTCTCAGCTGGCTGGCTATAGTTGTGCTGCTGATGCTGCTGGAAAGAGGGACACTCTCCACAGACAACTGGGGGATTGTTTTTCTCCCGGGTACAAGTAGGAATTGTGTTATGCGTTGCTCAGGGAAGCCATAAGAGACTCTGGGGAACAGCAAACACCTTGGACCTCCTTTACCCAGTGATACCCTTCTGATAATTATTTTGCTTTGGGTCAGATGCCTGCCTCTTACAGAGTAAATCACGGTTGCCTTCTCCATATTTAGGTGCCTGGAAAGCAGTGATTGAGAAGATTCAGGAGGCCCGCACCAATGCCCGGCTCAAGCACCTCTCCTTTGCAGGTAATAAGGTCCTGTTTGAAGGCTTCCGGTGGGCATCTGGCTGGTTGCTGTGGATGTTGGACTAGAAGGGCCTTAGGCTAGATCCGGCAGGACTCTTACTTGGTTCATAGGTTGTTCTGTTCTGGTTGGAAATTACTTTGCAGCTCCCAGGCTAGCCTACCAGTCTTTTGGCTTTTTCAGTTCAAGGCTCAAAGACAATAGAAAGGGGAACAATCTCTGGGAGCAGAAAACTGCCCAGAATAGCTGCTCCAAAAGAGGGAAGACTATAAGCATAGGAGCAGTACAGAGGTTGTATGTTCCAAGTAAATAAGAGAGCAGATGATGTAGAAAAGCAGAAGTGGGGAAAGCACATCAAGAAAGGAAAATGTCGTGATTTTTGTTGGGGAGGAGGTTTCTGGGGCTCTGTTCGGAGGCGTTGGGATAGGACTGGTCCTCTTGTACTGAAAGGGTGACTGGATGCTGAATCTTAGGTATTATTGACTTTCCTGACAGGGATGAACGGGGTGCGGCTGTTGGGGATGCACCACGATGCCGTCATCTTTCTGGTGGAACAGCTGTATGGTGCCAAGGCCTGCCACAAATACAAGTTCCGGTACCACCAGCATGAAGGCGAGGAGGAGGAGCTTCCGCTCAACCCTCATGGCTGCGCCCGAGCTGAAGTCTACGTCAGGTGAGGAATGGCCTTGCTTTCTCTCTGGGGAAGAGGAGTGGACTGCAAATTCCTCTACCGCCCTTCATCCGTAGATCACAGGGCAGTTTACAATGTACCAGTTGGATCACACACCTCTCTGGATTTTGCAGGGCAGTTGCAGTGTGCAAAAGGTGTGTGCAATTATATATATATTACATAAAAGAAGAGCAAAATGCATATTTTACAGATGAATGCATTGAAAAGATTGATACAGATGCATTAATTTGTATAATTTGTTGTGAACTGCCCTGAAATCTATGGGTATGGGGCGGTATACAAATTGAATAAATAATACAAAAGTAATCAAAATATTTGTGTTCTTTTAGATAAAATGGGGTTTTTTTTTGCATTTTTACACACTGAAACTACTGTAAAAGTGCATAGAAAAGGCATACAATTTAAATGCAGACAAATAATAAATAATAATAATAATAATAATAATAATAATAATAATAATATAATAATAAATTGCACAAAACAGGAATGACCTATAATTGAGCACCAGCTGCCCAGAATTTGGCTGCCCAGTCCATCCCTTACAGTTCCCATCATGCCTGGTCATTTGTAGCTGATGGGATTTGTAGTCCAGAAACATATGGTGGGTCACCGATTCACTCCTTATTCCTAAATTGCATCCTTGCCTGGGTTGTATTGCAGCCAAAGGAGTTCTTTCTTGAGTAGGTGGAAATACAGATCATGTTACAGGTAGTGTTTAAAAGAGAGAAGAGCAGGGAACCCCGAGGCCTTCTGAGATGGGCAGCCCTCCACTTCTTTTGCAGGAAATGCACTTTTGATATGTTCAACTTCCTGGCATCGCAACATCGTGTGCTTCCTGAGGGAGGCCCTTATGACGAAGAGGAGGATGAAGTGCAGCTCAAGTCCACCAGGTAAGAAGATGCCTGGCTTCTGCTGTCCTGACGTTGGTCAGTCTTGACTTTGTCCCTTCATATGGTAGGCTGTGAAAACTCAGCATTTGGTAATATGAATCTGATTAGATAATACCCATGCTGCGTGTACTGCCAGGGAAGCTTTTAAAAACCGAAGCTTCTCCTCTTCAGCCTGTGAAGCTTATGAGTTATAAAATTTCCAAGAGGATCGTTTTTCTCCAAAGCACTTAGAAGTAGGGGCCCGTGTTTCCTTACCCAGATCTCATTTCTACTTGATTAAAATGCATTGCTTTCTTGTAGTCGGTTGTCTTTCGGCCCTCTAGCCAGGTTTATGTAATAAAGGTGATTACCTGCTTTCCACCACCAGCTTTTTTGCTGCCAA
The DNA here is from genome assembly GCF_965153285.1 of Podarcis tiliguerta. Lineage (NCBI taxonomy): Eukaryota > Metazoa > Chordata > Lepidosauria > Squamata > Lacertidae > Podarcis > Podarcis tiliguerta. The sequence goes on from NC_139541.1 coordinate 68,542,573, forward strand.
GGAAGCCCGGTGAGCCCAGTCCTCTTCTGTGCACCAGAGAGCACACTCAGGAAGGCAGCAAATAGTCCAAATTAGCATTGACCCAAAAAAGAGAGAGCTCACATACTACTTCTGCTCCCCGCAGAGAATATCCTGGGGAGGGCCAGTGATAGAGCATCGGTTTTGCATGCAGGTCCCCAGTTCAGTCTCAAGGCATCTCCAGCTAGGGCGGGAAGAGACCCTTTTCTGAAATCCTGGAGAGCTGCTGCCAATCAGTGTGAGCAATATTGAGTTAAATGGACTGATGCATAAGACAGTTTCCTACGTTTCAGGAATTCCTCCCTCCAGAAGGGAAACTTTACTGTCCATTCCCACAATTTGTGCCATGATGTGGTGCTGCTGCTGCTCAAGTTTCCTTCTCCATCACTTTTAAAACTGTCATGCTGCACCCTAAACTTCTGATTTTCGTCCTTGTGATTCTTGCTGGGAATCTGTCCATCTTGAATCCATTTTTACACTCTCTTTTGGCATAAGCTTCTAAGTCTAGTCTGGCCTTCGCTTCTTCCTTAGGCGAGCCACCAGCCTGGAGCTACCCATGGCCATGCGGTTTCGGCATCTGAAGAAAACCTCCAAGGAAGCTGTGGGCGTGTACAGGTAACAAGGGCAGCTGCTGCTGCTGCTTGCTTGAATCCTTGGCCATGGCCTTCCTAAAGAGGCCACTTTGTACAGAGAAGCAGCCCTGCTCTGTGCTCGCCTCCAGGATGAACCTGAAAAAGAAACAGAGAGTACCCAGTGGCTGGCCCATCTTTGGCCTGCCTTGTTAACTCTCTTAATGCTGATCTGTATCTTTCTCCCCACTCCAGGTCAGCCATCCACGGCCGGGGCCTGTTCTGCAAGCGGAATATCGACGCAGGCGAGATGGTGATCGAGTACTCTGGCATCGTGATCCGCTCGGTGCTGACAGACAAGCGTGAAAAGTACTATGACAGCAAGGTACTGAATCAAGAGAATTGTAGAGTTGGAAGGGACCTCCACTGCAATGCAGGAATCTTTTGCCCAACGTGGGGCTCAAACCCACAACCCTGAGATTAAGAGTCTCATGCTCTACTGAGCTGATGGTCAAGGGAGCAGGGAGTCCATGATTGAGTTGAGGACAGGATATAAATCAGGCATTCCCGAACTCGGCTGTCCAGATATTTTGGGACTACAACTCCCATCATCCCTAGCTAACAGGACCAGTGGCCAGGGATGATAGGAGTTGTAGTCCCAAAACATCTGGACGGCCAAGTTTGCCAATGCCTGGTATAAACAACAACAACAACAATTCTTGTTAACAGGACCAGTGGAGGAGGGAGGAGCTGGGCTCCCCAAACCGTCTCACTAATCTGAGCTCTCTTTTTCTCATCCCGGCAGGGCATAGGCTGTTACATGTTCCGCATTGACGACTTTGACGTGGTGGACGCCACGATGCACGGCAACGCCGCCCGCTTCATCAACCACTCCTGCGAGCCCAACTGCTACTCGCGGGTCATCCACGTGGAGGGCCAGAAGCACATCGTCATCTTTGCCCTGCGGCGCATCTTCCGGGGTGAAGAGCTCACCTACGACTACAAGTTCCCCATTGAGGACGCTGGCAGCAAGCTCCCTTGCAACTGCGGGGCCAAGCGCTGCCGCCGTTTTCTCAACTGAAAGGCATTTTTTTGACCCATGACCTGATTCCTCAGCTCTGTACCTTTCTCCCAGCCTGGCGTCAGTGAGGGGGGGACACCAAGAGGCATGCCGGGAGCTTAACCACCTCACTGTAGCTTTCCAAGTGGACTGACTCATCCCCTTAGGTCCCTGAGGCTTGGAGATGGCTCATCTCCCAGGAGCATCAGTGATGCCCGTTTTGTCTGGGAAGAGGGGATGCTCTTGGCAGTGGACCTGTCTGTGGCTTGAAATTATGGCAAGCAGAGATATGGGGCAAGAGTGGGAAGGGTAGTCCCCCCTGGTCCCTTATCTGTGCCCATCTGCTTTGTAGACCTGATTTTCTTTCCCTCTCCCTTGTGGGGTGAGAACAACTTTTTCTTTAATTTTGTGCTTCTAACTTTTGTGATTCTCTTTCCTTTCCCGCTAAGGCTTTCTGTTTTAAAGTTAAAAAACAAAACAAAAAAAACATCAAACCCAGGAGGATGTAAATATTTGTACAAATTTCTAAACCTGTTTATTTTCTATGCACTTTTTTATTTAAGATGCTCAGTCAACTCAGACGGTAAAGGGTTGGATTCTTGTTGGTATAATTTTAAATAAAACACAATTTTGACACAAGACTGTCACATGGCTTCCGTTGTAGCCTGAAGGAGTGGGGGGTTTGTGTTTGCGTGTAAACAACAAAGCCCATCCATCTGGAAACAGAGACAGCAACCATCTAGTGATTTCATATCAAAACTCTTTGATTCCAAAATGCAAAGGCACAGGCTGTCTTACATATTCCAGAGCTTTACATATGAGCTCCCAAAAAATATAGTGGTCCACTGCCCATGTTGGTTATCCATTTGTACTGCACACATTAATGGTGGAGCCCACATAGATCCATATCTAATGGCCTACTCCTTTCCAGAAGAGTGGCCAAGAAAATAAAAATAGAACCATTTATAGAGCCCCTTACGTTATTTGTTTGCTGAGTTCCTGTAGAAAGCACTTTGAACAGTCAGGTGGGGTACCTCCAGTTCATTGGCTACCTCCCCATTTGGCCCGAGAGGCTCTTTTGTGCAGGCCACACACGCACATTCAACACCTGACATATCAGACTTCAGGTGTGAGGGCAGGTAAGAGCAGGATTTCAAATGAAGAACTAGGAGCTTAGAGAAGTCCTTGCAACGTGGACCTCAAAGCGCAGCATCACCTGCCTGGACTGCCAGGGTTGAAGAGGGAAAGATCGGGCCCAGCAGCCAAAAAAGTGCCCTACAGAGATTGTGGTGGGGGATACAAAGGCAGCTTTTCTAGATATTTGGTGTGGGAGAGAGTTAAGTAGTCAAGGAACAGGCCCTGCCAATGTCTTTTTTTTTTAATAATAATTTTTTATTAACCGACCAATCACATCAAATCAAACCAAATTACATAAATTCCAAATTACACAGCCGAATTTTAAATTTTTGTTGGGGGTACCCATATTTCAAGTTCCGAAGGGGATCTAATCAACTTCTTGCTTCTTACTGCTGTTTTAATGTCCACAAATCTAACCTTATGATGTTCACAGTACTATCCAGTCCTTTCTTTATTATTTTTCCACATCTCTTGTTGTTATTTTCATATATTTTTCCTTTCTCTTTGTGACCTCTGATAGTCTCTGCAAGCTGGTTAGAACAATTTGTAATCCTACGTGGATATTATTTTATTTTTTTTATCCAGTAGCCATATCCAGACGTTTTCCATATAACATCACTTCCATACATCAAAACAGTCTTAGCGTCATTAATCTTCACCAATCTGCCTCCTTTCTCAAAACCTCTGAGGAGATTCACTAGGAATGCAGTCTGAAAACAAGTCCGTTCTTCCTCCCGGCTATAAATCCTTTGGCAAGATGGCGACTCCGAATTAATTGCTGCACCATTCCCAAAAGCTCTTATTTCTTGTCGATCTCCATAAAGCATACTTTTGGTTAAAGTTTATCTCTACACAGACCTTAGTCATCCTGCTTGGGTCAGTTCAACCGACGATTCTAATGAGAAGGGGTTCTTGTAAATCACATAGAAGGAAAGTAAAAAAGGTTTCTCCCCCCATTCAGCCCCGTTGTCAACATACCCCGCCTTTGGTGTATCTTCATTGTAAAATATTCCTGTTTCTCCAACCCGTCTCCTTCTTTCGCAGAGGTCACTTAAATTAGCAACTTCACTCCCCTTCTTCACTTGAAATATGTGCATTTGCTTCTTTTGTAATTAATTATTCCAAATTGCTGCAACTAGTGCGTGATCAGAGACAGCATCCAGGAGAGCCGAGGTCCACACGGGGGCATTCTGCCTAGGGCCCTCACCCCCTTCTTTCAAATTAGGGGGTGATTTATGGGCACAGCAGGCAAGGGCAGTGTTCCCCATTTCCTTGGGGCAACAAGGGAGGCTGTCTACTCCCATAACAGCCTCTTAATTACCCTGTGTGGGTCAGAGAGATGGTATTGTCGGCCATCTTCCAATGCGCCCCCCAGTGCCCCCCCAGGCCCTGCCAATGTCTGATGCCTGGCGTGGCTGTGGGGTGGGGAATGCGGGTTACGCCCTAAAGAGGTCCCTCATAAGGAACTTAACTGTGAGACTTTAGAAAATGATGTGTTACCTTAACCATACTTTGCTTGTAGTATAATTCATTCTCAAAATTATGATGCACCTTGTATCTAACGTGCATCAATAAGGAGCAGGTGACAAGTGTATGGGGAAGTGCACTTTACACATGCTCAGGAACATACTTCCTATCTGAAATCTGATTGTGAGGCAGAAGCTGGTGAAAAGGCAATGGGTGTTCTGGTTTTGCCTCTTTGTTGGCAAAAATGTGGCATAGTAAGAAGCAGCTTTGGCCCTGCACAGCATTTTACCTTTAAAATCACAAAATACAGAAAGGAAGAGCTGCTTGTGTCGCTACTTCGCCATCTGGCGGGTTGAGGCGGTAGGGCTTTGTTGTTGTTTAGTCATTTAGTTGTGTCCGACTCTTTGTGACCCCCTGGACCAGAGCACGCCAGGCACTCCTGTCTTCCACTGCCTCCCGCAGTTTCGTCAAACTCATGCTGGTAGCTTCGAGAACGCTGTCCAACCATCTCATCCTCTGTCATCCCCTTCTCCTTGTGCCCTCCATCTTTCCCAACATCAGGGTCTTTGTCCAGGGAGTCTTCTCTTCTCATGAGGTGGCCAAAGTATTGGAGCCTCAGCTTCAGGATCTGCCCTTCCAGTGAGCACTCAGGGCTGATTACCTTAAGAATGGAGAGGTCTGAGCTTCTTGCAGTCCATGGGACTCTCAAGAGTCTCCTTTCAGCACCATAATTCAAAAGTACCAATTCTTTGGCAAGCAGCCTTCTTTATGGTCCAGCTCTCACGTCCATACATCACTACTGGGAAAACCATAGCTTGAACTATACGGACCTTTGTTGGCAAGGTTGGAAGGGCATTAAGGAACTACAACTCCCTGCAAGCTCTTGGCCCCGGCTCCCTATTATCCGTCGCAAATAAGTATATCCCAGCATGCGCTGCGACAGGGCGTTGTTTTGAACATAGACTTAAAATTATAGACCAGCGTGTCGCATCTGAACGCTGTGAGCTCGTCTTCGGAGGTCGGGATGCCGCAGCTTGCAAACTAGGGAAATTTAGGAATTGAGCAGGCTGCTTTCCCTCAAGCAAAAATGAGCAGCAGAGATGAGAGTTCGCGCTCTAATTAACTCAGGTCTTATTGTGTGTAGGGGTTTTATATATATGTGAGTCTTAGGAAAAGCGCAATGCATCTGCATGCAGGTCCCTGGAGTTAAAAGTCCTGCTTGCAACGGAATGCTGGATTCAATAGATTTCACCGTGGAGGGCCCCTCAAGGGGATCCTTGATACTGGATTCAGGGGGCTCTGCCTGCTCCTCGAGGTCCTTGTCTTTTTATTCATCCCCGGAGATTTCAGAGTTTGGCACCACCTCAGGGCTAGGAATGGTCCCCCCCTCTCCAATCACAATTATTTTGGAGAAGGGTTAACAACTGTGTTTGATTTCCACATGGGTTTGTGCCTTTCCCTATGCAAGTCAATGGACAGCTCTACATTGTATTTCCCCCTTTAAAAATCTATGGGAGAAGCTTACTCCCACCCACCACCAAAGACCTCGGGGAAACACGAACATTGCAATAGGTGCAACCCGGGGGGGGGGGCGGGGAATCCAAGCCGTTCCTGGCAAAGCTGTCACGAGGTAACACTTCTCGCAAGCACGCCTCAGCCCTTACCCACCTACCTACCTACTTGCAAGCTGGCATAATGCAGTCCAACGACATTCTGAATTATTATTTTTTCTGGGGGGCGGGGCAAGAAAAAATCAAAAGGACCCTTGCACTCTCGAGTGCGGCGGGGACCAAACGAAAGAGCAAGCGAGGGATACCCGCCACCGACTACTCGTCGCGCTGCTCTTGGCGTTTCCTATCTCCGCGCTTGGTGAGAGCGCGGACGTTTTCCCAGCAGTCCGCGGGGCGAGCTGGTGACCAGGAACCGCGCAAGTTCCGCGTTGGGGAAGCAGAAGCTGCTCTGCAGGAGGAGGAGGAGGAGGAGGAAGGGGTGAGTCGTTGCGGGAAGGGAGGCTCACCCACTCCACAATTGGGGTGGGGGGTGGGGGAGGGGGATGGGCCCTGCCCTCTCAGCCAGAGGAGGGTTGGGGGGGGCTTAACCCTGAGCTCCGCCCTGATTGCGAGGGTCCCTCTCTTCCTCCTAGACCCCAGTCGCACCATGAACCTGGAGCGGGTTTCCAACGAGGAGAAGCTCAACCTCTGTAGGAAGTACTACTTGGGTGAGTGGCGGGTTCCGGTGAGAGGTGGTGGTTAGATATTTATTGACACCCGGCTTTTCCTCCTGACGATCATTGGGGTGGGGGGAGAGAGACACACACAATTAAACGTTAAGAAAATAGAAGGCACGCGGCTTATTTCTTTCTGCGTCCAGATTAGTATACGCCAGATGTTGGAAAAGAAAGTGAAATCCCCACTAAGGAGCAATGGTGATATCAATTGACAGAATTTCCATTGCTTCCCAATAAGACAGCCGAAATAAGAAATTTGGGTGGAAAAACCGGATAAAGGGGTGAGTGGGAAAGCTTTGGGGAGTACCTCAATAAGAAGAAGATACTAAATTTAATGTACCAGTAGGGGTGATCACATGAGCAGCCAGTCAACTATAATTAAGGAGTAAAAGGGATGAAAAGAAAGATGGGTGATTAAATGGAGATGCAGCACACCTTGGGTTTATTATGAATGCCGTGGAGTGCTAGGTTGGGAAGTCTGTACATAAATATTTAGCGTGGAGGGAATGCGATGTACAAAGGGAAAAATGGAAGATGCATACACACACACACACACGATTGCTTAAAGTTGTTTTTTATTTTAAAAAGCACTATTTCGCCCAGGTGCATAGAACTTGTGAATTTCTACTGTGGTAAGAACTGGTGTGTGTACATTTTGGTGCCTTATTAGAAATGTTATGTTTTTGCCAACTTGCTTAGATGGTAGGCAGCGGTTTTTTCAGTAGGCAAAGTGAACCTTTTGGAAATATACAGACCTTTTTTTTTTCATTTTTGCAGCCCCTTTTAAAATAGGAAAGGTGAAGGGATTTAAAAAAAACACACATATAAATGAGTCCTTTCTTTCCTTTGTTTCTCCAGGTGGCTTTGCTCTGCTGCCTTTCCTGTGGCTGGTGAACGTTTTCTGGTTTTTCCGAGAGGCCTTTCTGGTGCCAGCGTACACTGAGCAACTACAGATAAAGCGCTGTGAGTTGTGGTGCAAATCCTAGGAAGTGGAAGGGCAGGGGGCAGGGCAAGTGTGGGCTCCCTCCACATGTTGCTGAACTACAACTTCCATCAGTTCCAGCAAGTATGACCAGTGACCAAGAATGATGGGAGTTATAGCTCAGCAACTTATGGAAGGCCAAAGATTTCCCACTTCTGCGCTAGGAAGAGAGCACAGGCCTCCTATTTGGGCAGTGCCAGATAGCATAAGGATCTATGCTTAAATGGAGGTGACTGTGATCATGGTTTTCCATCTGTTTCCATCCCAGATGTCCAGCGTTCAGCCATGGGGCTTCTTTTCTGGGTGATCGTGCTCACCACGTGGATCAGCATCTTCCAGGCGCGCCGGGCAGAGTGGGGCGAGCTTGGCGACTACCTCTCCTTCACCATCCCCCTGGGCACTCCATGACCAATCCCTCCTCCCTTGATGTCACCAGCGTGGAGCTTTTAGGGTTGTATTTTTTTCAATGGACTCCCTGGGTGGCATGCTACTCTCCCCTTTTATGGAACCAGAGTGGGATCGCGCCATGGTGAACTCCGGTGAGGCGGCCTCTTCTTGCAGAATCCTCTGTTCAGTATGCCCTGATCACAACCTGGGGCAGAGGTGATTAATAAACCTGGGGTTGCCTACGTCTGCTTGCCCACAGTGTGGTGGTATTGGGAAGAAGTGAGATAAGACCATTAGAAGAGCCTGCCAGATCAGGCCAGCGACCCATCGTCTCTCTTAGGCATTGCATTAGCACCAATGGCAGTCCTTGCCCACAATTTTAAACATCTGTCCTCGGCTGCATAAAGCAGGGGTACAGTAGAAGGGCAAAATGAATTATTTCTCTGTGGACATTTGGGCTTTTAAAAAAACTATACATATCTAAACATATAGCAAAATAAAAAAATTCCTTCCAGTAGCACTTTAGAGACCAGCTAAGTTTGTTATTGGTATTAGCTTTCGTGTGCATGCACATTTCTTCAGATACCTCTTTAGTTACCTGCCTGTAACTAAACATATAGCAGGATATTCTTAGACTCAAGTGGTTGGCCGTCAGGGATTTATTCTTCCCAGAAAAAAACTTCACTTTTCTGCCTCTTGTGCAATACTAACAATTTCCCACTAGAAGACACCCTTTTGTGTGTGTGTGTTTGGTTTCTAAGTAAAATTACTGTGTTTAATTCAAAAGAAGTGATTTCTTAGCAAGTCTATCTAGTTAGATGATAACTATGGGTCTTTCCCCCTACCTCAGACAAATCTCCCCAGCACACCCTTGTATAGCTAGGGACATCCCTTCGGTCGTAGTGGGGGCTGGTAGGTGAGACCCAAGTCAAATCACAATGTATCTCCCCCTGCCCCACTTCCATTTAGCAGTGGTGGCCCTCCCCCCCCCCCCATTTTTTTACATGGATGCTGCTTTAGCAGTAGTAGTGCCAGGATGGTTCTCTACCTCCTCCCTCCCTGCCTTGTCCCAGGAAAAAATTGGGCAGGGAACAGTGGGGTTGGGGCTGCCAGTGCCAGGCAGGGGCACTCCAAGCATGGAACACAGGGCAGTCATCATTATTTGCCTTCCCTAGGGACCGCCCTGTTTCCAGACTCTTCAGTTCCCATCATTCCTGTTGTTTGCCATGCTGGCTAGGCCAATGGAAACTGAAACCTTATCAAGGTCTGGAGGGTCACCTGTTCTTCATCCCTGTTGTAAAGCATCACGCACCTAGGCAATCCACCCGTTTATTCAAACCCAAAAACGATGGAGGCTTTACGAGGTAGGTGTCACGCTTTCTAAAGCCTGCTGCTTCCACGTTACATCCTCCTGTGTATTCAGAAACCTAAGAAAAGCAGCCAGAAAATTGCCAGAGAATCATCTTTGAAAAGATGGTGGTGACCAGGGTCGCACACAGTATTTGCATGAAGGGGATCGCTGATAGATCTATATCAGGTTTTTTTAAAAACTGTGTTCCTGTGTGCTCTCCATAATGTGTGACTTACTGTGCTTACAGCGCAGGAGGCACTGTGGTCTAAACAACAGCCTCTTGGGCTTGCCGATCGGAAGGTTGGCAGTTCAAATCGGCATGACAAGCTCCCATTGCTCCGTTTCAGCTTCTGCCAATCTAGCAGTTTGAAAGCATACCAACACAAGTAGATAAATAGGTACTGCTGTGGTGGGAAGGTAAATAGTGTTTCCATGTGCCCTGGCTTCCGTCATGGTGTTCCATTGCCCCAGAAGCAGTTTAGTCATGCTGGCCACATGACCTGGAAAGCTGTCTGTGTACAAACACCACCTCCCTCGGCCTGAAAGTGAGATGAGCGCCACAACTCCACAGTTGCATTTGACTGGACTTAACCATCCAGGGGTCCTTTATCTTACCCTTCTTGCATTGTTGTAGTCCAGCAACGTTGGGAAGGCCATAGCTCCCCCGTTCCTGTTAAGCTCTGTTGATTTCCATGAAAAGGTGTGTATGTGTGTGTTTATTACAATGATAGTATTTTTACATAAATATTTTTAGATTTCTTGCTGGGCCTAGTTCTGCTCTCCTTTGCAATGGTTGCTGAACAGCAACATGTTTACTTGGAAGTAAATCCTATTGCGTTCAATGGGGCTTACTCCCCGAGTAAAAATGTGTATAACAGGATGGGCAACTGGATGAATTCCAGCTTCCATCAGTCCTAGCCAGCATGCAGCAAAGGGAGATTTAGCCCGACAACGCATAACATGCCACAGTTTCTCCCTCCCTGTTCTTTTAGGATGGCGACTTCAAGGGCCTCGTTCTTCCTTTAATGAGCAGCCCCCAACTGCTGCAGTTTAAGCCTGTGCCGTGTTCCCCCAGTGCAATATACAGTAGACACTGGAATAGATCAAGGTCTCCTGGCATGGAAGAAGACTTGCATAGAGAGAAAAAGCTTCACTTGGAGTCTGCATGCTGAGTTGTTGTTTTCAAGGGACAGGCGTGGGGCGATGAAAGGAGGAGGAAAGTTGGCTGCTGTCCTAGGAGAGCCTTTCTCCTACACCTCCATCAGCTGATTGGGATGTAGGATGGTGCGATAAACAGTGGAGGAAACAATGAGCCCAATGTTTCCCTGAGCCGCTGCAGCTTGCTCTGCAATTTAAATTGTGTCATTCCAGCAGGCCGGTTACAGTCCAGTGTCTCTGAAAGGGATGGGGGATCCTCCCTGCTGGTTAGGCAGCAGCGCCTTCTGTACCTTCTCCCTCCTGCGCAGGCTGGGTGGGGAAGGGGGCGTGAGCTGAAGGTGATGTCAGTGGAGCAATGAAGTAGCCTACAGCAGGTGTTGGCCTGTCTTGCATGAGGTCACTATCTTTTCCATTGTGCTAAGCGGAGGGGGGAGGCACAGGCTTCCTTCCAGCCATGAACTCATTGCAGGTGTCCCCAACCTTTTGGGGGGGGGGCAGGACATTTAAAAATCTGAGCGGAAACTTGTGGGCATCACAAAAGAACCATTTCACAAAAGGAAAAAAGGTGGAATTTTGTATCCGCTGCCTCACATCAAGGACAACACAGACATGAAAAGCAGGCGACTTTCCCCAGCTAAACAAAACGAAAAAGCCCCTCCAACCTCAATTTTACAAACCAAGGAGAGAATAGAAGGCTATGTGATGCCAATTGAGATTTCAGAAGGCCTGTATGTACAACGTTGGGGACCTAAAGCTCACTGAATGTTAATTGCAACCAGTCTCCCAGAATTGCTTCTGCCTTGTTATTTTTTTAAGTGCTCGTTTTCTAGGTGGAGGTAAACCTCTGGAAGCAATTCTGTAGAAGCTCTTGGGGGCCACATGGTTGTGCCTAGGACAGGCGTGGGGAACCTTTGTCCCTCCAGAGGTTGCTGAACTGAAGCTTCCATCGTCCATAGCTTTCCATGCTGCTTGGGGTTGATGGGAGTCGTAGGTCAGCAACATCTGGAAGGCCAAAAGTTTGATTTTTTTTAATTTTTTTTTTTGGTTTCCGATATTTATATGCCGCCTGACAACAAAAGTCCTATGGGCAGACTTAAGTTAAAACCTTAAAACGTAAAATGCAATAGGAAACGAAAATCTAACAGAATAAAAGCAGCAATAGAGAATGGCATCCAGTACAACAAAAATAAAAAGCAGTAAAAAATATATTTACGACTGAAAATGCTTTCACCTCTCTGGGGGTGCCAACACTTGTAGCCAATCTCATTTGTTTCCTTTTGTCCTGCATCCATACGTGACACAACTTGCAGCAGAGAAGTTCACAAAAGTTCCTCAGACCTGCAAGAAAGTCTGTGAAGAGCAGCAGTTGAGCCAGGTGATTTGTGAGGTAGGAGGCCCAGCTGTTGGAACAATGGCTGATAAGGCCATTGGGGTGGAGCCATTCTAAGTTATCTGAACAAGTCCCATTGAAAATCCAACCCATTGACTACAAAATATAAACCACCAGAAAGCTACACTATGGCCATCTTGTTTGCTGCTTCCTCTTCTATCCTTTTGTTTTGTTTTGTTCTTATCATTGCTACCCTTTATTTTTCTTGGTTCCACCTGCTTTGTTATCTCTGGAGCTTCTGGCATAAATATACCAACTATCAGGTGTGGCTAATACACGCCCACGGAGGCTTCACATCACCTTCTTCCTGCCCCTGCCAGAGAAGTTTGTTGTTAAAAGTGGAGCCGAGATGCCACCCAAGGTGGGTGCAAATGAATGGAGGTATCTCGTCTGACCTGAACTGGCAGCCTCTCTAGCTTTTCACCTCCTTTGCCTTCTTCATCTGATTGCTGGAGCTCCTCGCCCCGTCTCCTTTTTTCCATCCCTTCCTTGAAGCCTGCTCAGGGTTGCTTTGGCGTTGAAGGCTGTACATGCACAAAAGCACATTTCACTTTGGATTTAATTTACCTCCCTTTGACAAACCAATTGCTAATTCAGATTGAAACCAGCGCTTCACAGACCAATCTGTACTTCTAAAATGGGAGGGATGGAGCAAACATACTGTTCTTGCATCCGTATGTGAAACAGTAATGTACCACTTGGCCATGAACTTCGTGTCCCAGGTATTCAAACCCTGGTCTCCTGGGTCCTAGACCCATCAGATGTGGGATGGATGTAGGGGGAGTTTGTCTATGTTCGCCTCTCTTTATTGGGAAGCAATTCCTGCTGTTTGAGGAGCTGGGATTTGGAAGTCATTTCAGTTCATCTTGTTACCGTCTGTATCTGCTGCATATACAACATACATTTAAAGTACGTGACATTTATAGCCCACCTTTCTCTCTTGAGCATCTCAAGGTGGCAAATGTACATGTTTCTCCCCCTCCTTGCTTAATTCCCACAACAGCCCTGTGAGGTATGTTAGGCTGAGAGCCCCAAGGTCACCCATGACCTACGTGGCCAAATGGGGATTCAAACCCTGGTCTCCCAGGTCCTAGTCCAGCACTTTAACCACTGCGCCACTTTGGCTCTGCCTCAGTCCTTGCCTTGCCAAATGCAAGGTGGTTCTTTAGAAAAGAGATTCAGACGCAATACAAAACACAAGTGAGTGAGAAGATTTACGAATTTATTCTAAACAGCCAGCAATATATACACACCAAGCAACATCTTATACTGTATTTTATGCTGTTATTTGTTGCATCAATTAAGTGTTTTAAATTTGTTGTTAGCCACCCTGAGCCCAGTTTTCTGAATCAGGAAGGCGGGGTATAAATAATAATAACTATTATTATTATTATTTTATTAATAATAATAGATTGCCTGAGATTGCACAGCCCCATGGCCACCAGTCCATATACAAGCTTCTCTGAACTCTGCCCAAAATAATCTGATTTATAGTTAGCTAACCTGCTAGCCTGTGGCTTGCCTGACTGACCACATGCTACTAGCCACCTGCAGATTATTCATTAGCCACTTCTGCCAATGCCTCACTTTCTTCAAACTATGTCCAACATCAAAAGAAGGTACCCAGCAATATCACTTCCTCCCAGCAGGACTAGGAAATTAAAGGCTGTTCTCAGCCATCATAGAGCTTAACTAAAGTTAGGGAAAAGGAAGGAAGAGGGGGCAGGAAGAGGGAAACTGAGTCACTCAAAATACAAATATATTCCGAAGAGATTGCCCATACAGTCCTTTATCTACATTACATAACATAAGACAAGTCAACCTGGATCAGACCAAGAATTCATCAAGAACCCTGGTTGGGGACCTCAGACCCAGGGCCATGTGTAGCACAGCAGACCTCTCTATATCTGGTCCATGGGACTCTCACCAGGCCTTGCATCAGCCCACCAGCCCTGCTTTTCATCCTCCTAGCATGTTTTTGTCTAGGGTGCAATGTGCTTTTAAAGTCGGATAATGCCTCTTGCTTGTTTGGATACAGGATAGAGCAGCACATGAGCATGTGGAAAGTAGCCTGCTGAACAAAGGTAGAAATTACATTCCTTGCTCTGTCCCTTTTGGTCTCTGGCTCCACCTACCCCTGGCACCTAACCTTCCATCCCTGAAGGTGTCCTAGAAGGAAAAACAGACCTTGGAACAAAAAAGGATTCCCAACCCCTGATCTAGGATCTACAGCAGCGGGGAATGAAGCTGACAGCCTTCCCTTGTCTCTTCTCCTTCATGCCTGGTATTTGGGGGCTAAACTGCCTCTGCATCTGGAGGCTCCATCTGCACGTTACGTCTAATACTGCCCCCCCCAGTATAGCTGCCCACGCTCCATAAATTCGCCTGATCCCATTTGAAAGCTGCAGCCATCACTGCATCTTGCAGCAGCAATTTGCATTAATTAATGACAATGTTTAGGGGACTGTCTCTGCCAAACGAGAAAACCTAGAGAGGTTTGTCTGGCGTCTCTTTTCCTAGCAGCGCCAGGCGAAGGACTCCCCACCCACCCCCTCCACTACCACCAAGCTTTCTGGCTGCAGTTTTAACCCCCTTGGCTGGTCTGTGCTGCTTTCATGATTATCTGGCTTTTAGCTTATTTTACTGCTTTGCTTTGATGCTTTTAAGTATTCTGCTCCTTTTGCTAACTGCCATGGGAACAGGATACAAGAGTAGCATAAAAACCGTATTTTATTTTTTAAAAAAAACAACTGAGAAATGGGCTAGCAGTAGAGAGAAAATCCTTCTTTTCTTCAGGGAAGGGAGAAGTCTTGTCGAGGTTCTACCTGGAACGGCAACACACACCTGTTATCCAAAAGAGTTGAGAGCAGCATTCCAGCCTTTTGATGTAATCCAGAAGACGCTTTGGAACAGTCCACACCCTGTCCCTGTCCCAAGCTCAATAGTCTGACTATGAGCTACTCTGTTCTTCCGAATGCTTAGCTCCCACTGGAGCACCACTGATCTCATGGGGTAACTGCCCCACCTACCCCCAGAGGCAGCTGAACAAATTGTGCTGCAGCTCATTTTAAAATCCTTTGAGAATATGTGCGTGGCAAGGTTCTGACTGATGGAAACAGCACGTGAGCTTTGCGAGCAAGGAGGTTGCAATATGGCATTATCTAAAAGCGTGTGGCCTAGTGGTTAGAGCATTGGACTAGGGAGACCAGGGTTTGAATCTCCACTCATCCACAAGGTCCCTGGGTGTCTCTCCACTTAACCAGCCCCGCAGGGTTGCTGTGAGGATAACATGGAGAAGGAGGGGAACCCTGTGTCACCCTGAGCTCCTTGGAGGAGAGATGGGATATTCGTATGATAATAAGCTGCCTCTAAGCTATTTGTTTTATAAATAAATCATTTTAATGCATTTTTCTTAAAATGGAACATTCCCTACAAACCAGAAACAACTCTGGACATTTTAAAAATATTTTTATGGTCAGGCCATGCCCCACTACTCCAATATTCTGGGTTTCAAAATGCATTGTAGCCTCATAAAGTTGGGTGGGGAAAGAGTCTCTGTCCTCAAGTAGAATCAATTAAGTTACCCAGCTACCGAGATCAATAAGTGTTAGCGTACAGTGCCCTAAATGGCTTGGAACTCCAGTCCTGAAAGGAGTAACTCCCCAGCCAACTTAGGCCCTACAATGGACAGAAGAGGACCTCTGGCCGCTGCCCACTTAGTATTGACCCATGGCAGGGCCTTCTCGGTGGTGGTTCCCCATTTGTGGAACGGCCTCCCTGGAGCAGCAAATCTGTCTCCCTTGGTATTGGCCTTCAGGAGAAATTTAAGGACATTCCTGTTTACGCAGATCTTTGATTATCAGCGATTGCAGTATCTATCCACTACTGCAATTGGTTTTAGATGTTTCTAAAATAGTTTTTAAAATGCTTTAAATATGTGAGCAGCTTTATGTTTATAATGTGTTGTATTACTATTCTGAGATTGAGTTCCTTTGGGAGGAAGGGTGGCATACAAGTTGAGTAATAAAGTAGTGATGTTTGTCCCCCTCCCAAACATATGCAGACAGAACATAGTTCATAGAACACGCTTTTATCATCTCCTCGGGCTAGGGAAAAAATATCCCCTCCCCTTTAACATATTCCCTGCCCCTGCTGCTTCTCAACTCTAAATTATCTTTTCCCCAGGCTGCTTTTTCACTTTAAAAAATTGTGTTGGGGTTTCACAGCTGCATTCATTTGCAGGTAATGTGTAATTAGCCCCTTCTAAATAAATATACTTAAGGTCAGGGGCACGTGCTAAGGATTTCAATAAGAATGTTTTAAGTATACACTGACAATTCTCCCAGTTGAAACTGAGAGCAGCTAACAGTGCCAAAAGATTGGAACTTTTGTGCTCATTATACCACAGATGTTAATTTTGTAAATTACTTTTCAGGGAAACAAAACAGCTTTACTAGTCTCACATCAATTAGCCTAATAAAGGCCTTGAGCAGGAAGCTGGGCTGCTATCCCTTCTGCTTCAAAGGTGATTTGGCATATGAAAGGTGTGTCTCCCTAACCCAATCCCATGGCTTGCTATAGGAGGCGACATTGTATGCTCAGCAAGAAAAGTGTGCTTGTGGTAGGGAGAGATGACTGCTGTATGTAAACTGTGCCTTAGAATGCCATTTAGTATAGCTTTCAGCTGGTTCCTACACTTGTGGACTAAACACCATGGAGAGAAGTTCAAGCAAGTCAGAAGGCCTGATCCTGCAGGCTTGTTTCATATTACAGTACTTTCCAACCAAGGTTATTATTGCATTCACCTGTGAGCCAGGTGTTGACCAGTTGTGTGGTCTACATGTCAAGATCCCAGGCTGCATATTGAAAAAGCTGAACCGCAAGACTCTTGTTTGTGAAAGCCTCCAAATCTTGTTCTTCTATACAGTGATACCTCGGGTTAAGTACTTAATTCGTTCTGGAGGTCCTTTCTTAACCTGAAACTGTTCTTAACCTGAAGCACCACTTTAGCTAATGGGGCCACCTGCTGCTGCCGCGCCACCAGAGCACAATTTCTGTTCTCATCCTGAAGCAAAGTTCGTAACCCGAGGTACTATTTCTGGGTTAGCAGAGTCTGTAACCTAAAGCATCTGTAACCTGAAGCGTATGTAACCCAAGGTACCACTGTAATATAGAGTCCCTTCTTTCCAACTACCTTTGCTTATAAAGGAGCGAAATTTGCCGTGTGTGTTCTCCCCCAGAGATTTGGATTAGAGGTGCAAAATATTTCCTAAAATGGTGACTTGAGGGGAAAACCTGTACTGTCGAGAAACTACAGGACTTCTGCAGTAGGTGGAGGTGTGAAGAAGAAGAAGAAGAGTTTGGATTTGATATCCCGCCTTTCACTCCCCTTCAGGAGTCTCAAAGCGGCTAACATTCTCCTTTCCCTTCCTCCCCCACAACAAACACTCTGTGAGGTGAGTGGGGCTGAGAGACTTCAAGGAAGTGTGACTAGCCCAAGGTCACCCAGCAGCTGCATGTGGAGGAGCGGAGACACGAACCCAGATCCCCAGATTACGAGACTACCACTCTTAACCACTACACCACACTGGCTCTCAGTCCCTTTAGCATGCTATGTCCCATTAAAACAAAGTGGGGTGATTTGTGAGCCTCCAGGTACTGCTGGACTCCAACTCCCATCAGCCCAGCCAGCTTGGCCAATGAGACAGGGATTATGGGGTTGTAGTCAGATAACATCCGGAGGGGGACAGGTCCTGCAGTAAATGAATGAGTTAAGCATGTTTACATCTTTTGGAGCAGACCTCCTGGGTTTCATGTATCCCTTCCCCAGTTGGCATTCTGGATTGTCCTGCTTTGTGAAGGAAACCCCCCAGGTCCTTTGCAAGCAGTGCTACATAAAGGGAGAAGCTGCTGAAGCAGCTAAGCATGCTGGGTATGTGCTGCCTCTTCCATCAATCCATCACCTGGTCCTTGCAGGGTTGGTCCAGTGAGCTCAGGGTTCTGCTTTGGGCTGAGGAAGGGCAAGCAAGTATCTACATGTTGTCAGGCGCAACAGGGATGCTTCCTCTTGCGCTGAAAGGCAGCATAAGCATTTTAAATACCGTAAATCAAAATAATGCTTTGTGAGCATTTCCAAACTCCTTTATTAGGTCATGTCACTGACACACACCATATATTTAAAGTGCATGGTTTCCCCTCCCCAAGGCTCCTGGGAGCTGTAGAGCTACGATTCCCACCAACACCCTTCACAAATTACAATTCCCAGGATTATATCAGGCTAGAAGGCAAAGCCAGGAGGAAGGGAAGGAAACAAGTGAATGTGGGTTGCAGGAAACGGTGTTAGGGACATAAATGTGGAGAGTAGTTGTTTTTTGTAAAGATATTTTATTGCATTTTATAATGTATACAAAAACCAGAAGAACTGATGACAACTAACGAAAAAAAATCATCAGCACATAGAATATGTACATTTACTTCTGCAGCTTAAGTAACAAAGTCCAATTCATGAAAGAAAAAACTGTTTTCACAGTTAAAAAACAACAACACCCAGAGAATACATTTAGTATTTGACTGTCGTGAAGTTCAGATTTGGCAGGCTTGTGTCCATGTCTGTCTTCAAAATGAAGGTTGTCCTGCCTATGTGACAAAGGAATGAATGCCAAATGATACAAAAAATGTCTGGGTTTGTGGAAATCTCAAATTATAGCGTACTTTCCCCTATGATAGTTTTATTCCACTGCGAGTGGTGAAAGCGGAGACAAATCTTTAAAAGATCTGTTAACGCGCGCTCTCTTTCAAAGGGAAACAAGGACTCACATTTCTTCCCTCGGTGTATTTCCGGCCCACCATCGTTTTGCTTCTCCCGTGTATAAAGGTAACGTCTGAAATGGGGCCGGGGGGGCGGGGCAGCACCGACCGACGGGAAGAGAAACGATGTGCTTTTCCCCCTCCTCCCCCATCTAACCACCTGTCCCCAATTCAGACGTTACCGTTACACTGCCCTCCCACTTTGCGGCGTCGCAGCAGGGCCGTCGTTCAACGTGGGAACGGGCTGGATGGGAGCTCAAAGCCGGGGAAACGCCGAGAGAACCTTCCCGGCTCCCTCCTTTCCAGAATAGAATCCTGATGACACGGATGATCCAGGCACGCCTTTCCCCGCTGAGCCGCGCCTCCGCCCATCGGTTCCCACGTGAGCCTCGAGGCTAGGCGAGCACTAGGCCCCGCCCCTTTTCCCGTGGCCCCGCCCACCCGGGCGCTTCGCGGGGCTTCCCGCTCCGTCCCGAAGGCTCTTCTGCGTTCCAGCGGCTTCCAGGGGGCGGAGCCGGCCGGGTATAAAAGGCGCGGCGGCGGGCCGGGCTCGGCGTGCGCTCCCCTGGCCGCGCTCTGTGTTCTGTGCGTCTCCGGCTGCTCGCCCGCCTGCCTTCGCCTCTCCGCGTCATGGACATCGCCATCCACCACCCCTGGATGCGGCGGCCCATGGGCTTCCCTTCGGCCTTCCCATCGCTCTTCCCGCCGCGTCTTTTCGACCAGAGGTTCGGCGAAGGGCTCTTCGAGAGCGACCTGTTCCCGGCCACGCTCAGCCCCTATTACATGCGCACGCCCAGCCTGCAGATGCCTGCGATGCCGCAGATGCCTGCGATGCCGGACACGGGGCTTTCGGAGGTAGGTGCGCCTTGCGTTAAGTTGTGGACGCGTCTGGGGCTTTTGTGCGGAATTGCACCAGAAAAGAAAAGAAAGATGACGGGAAAAGTTAGCTTTCAAATCCCTCCCCCCATGTATGTCGTGATGCCTCTGGCCATGTGAAGAGTGCTTTTTTGGCCGAGCAACAGCGCAGCAGGTCCCCCGCCTAACTGGAGGCTGCTGAGGGGGGTTGCTTAGTTTTAAAAGGGAACAGAAATGCCCGAAGATGGGTAGCGCTCGGTGTCTGGACCTGCGTCGTGGGAATGGGTGTGCCTGCGTGTCGGGAATTTCTGACGCTTTCTGCGGGGAAACGGTCCGCGGACTCGAAAGTAGCAGTGGTGCTGTTGCCAATTGGTGAAGGTGCGCGCTTGAAAGAGGAAAGGGTGCCAAGGGGCTGGCGGGCTGTGCTTACCTATTATGGTAACATTCTTCAGCCTCCCCAGCTGGCCCTATGGGGGAGCAGGGTGGGGAGACAATGCCAGCTGGGTTGTCTTGCCCTGCGGGGAAGGGGCTGGCATGCAGGGCTCAACCCGCCCTCTGGGCTCTTGCTATACAGAAGACGCACTGTCTTGCTGGCTCTCTGCCCACAGCTGCCTGGAGTTACTTACCAGCATGGGGGCATAAGAGGTGGCCTTGTCCCAGATCAGATTATTTGTCTGCCGAGCCCAGCACCACCTGCTCTGACCGGCAGTGGCTCTCCAGGGTCCCCAGGGAGATCATTTCCCCACGTTGCTGCCAGATAGCTGATCCCGAACTGGAGGAGTTGGGAACTGAACCTTGGACCTCCTCCATCACCCCAGATAGTTGCTGCCTATATTAGAGATGCTTCCTCGCTCAGTCGGACATTGGCTGTTGTTCTTGCTGTCCACACTGGCAGGGAATCCAAAGAATTCCCCCCACCCCCAAGTCCCTTCTGCTTGTTGTTAGAATGGGAGGTGCCAGGGGGTTGAACCGGGGTCCTTTTCTGCATGCAAAGGAGCTGTAGTCATCGGCTCCATAAATAATAATGACTAAATAATATGTAATCGGACCTGGGAAACGAGGGGTTCTTTTAAGGACTGTGGCATTAAGACCCAACTGTTAGAATTCATCCTTGGGGAGATTTCAGCGCAGCCTTGTGCTACTGCTGCCGCTGCTGCCGCCGCCACTTAACTCCCCATGCATGACTGGCATACTTGGGCTTTTTTTGTCTTGCGCCTGCTTTTTCCAATGTGCTTCATCACACCCCTTGGCAGGGAGATTGCTCCTGTGTTCTTGGCGCACTGGCTCTAAATATACAGCGGTCCTACCTAGAAGACCCTGAGGAATAGCTCAGTCGGTAGTGCCTGAAACTCTTCAGTCTTGGGTTCGAGTCCCAGATTGGGCGAAAGATTCTTGCATTGCAGGGGGTTGGACTGGATAACCCTCGTGGCTCCCTCCAACTCTACAATTCTATGATATTCTTAGCTAGCTACAAAAGGGTGTAAAATACAGAGCACTCTCACCCACCCTTCTTTAGGTGGAAAGAAGATTCCACCTAAACATTAGGAAGAACTTCCTGACAGTAAGAGCTGTTCGACAGTGGAATTTGCTGCCAAGGAGTGTGGTGGAGTCTCCTTCTTTGGAGGTCTTTAAGCAGAGGCTTGACAACCATATGTCAGGAGTGCTCTGATGGTGTTTCCTGCTTGGCAGGGGGTTGGACTCGATGGCCCTTGTGGTCCCTTCCAACTCTATGATTCTATGATATCGTAAAGGGTTGTGTTTAGCCTGGAGGGGTTGTTGCTGTGTTGGTTTCTGTAACTCCTACCCTGTGCTCATAAAGTGGCTTCATGGTGGCTCTAACTTATTATTTAACAATTAAAATGGCTAATTTCTTTCCTAAACACTGTGCATATTTTAAGATAATATCAGAGGCAGGGAACTTTTGTCAGCCCAATGACACACTTCCCTTCTGGACAACCTTTTTTGTTGGCAGGCGAGGCCAGAGCCGAGAATGAGCAGAGAATGTGAATTCTGCCTTATGCAGTCAGCTAGTCTCTGCACACCCTGGCATACCTGTTTGGTCCTCCATCCAGACAAACGAGAAGCCTTAGCAGAATTCAATGACGTATTTCACCCAGGCACAAACCCTCAAAGAGGGTGTGGTCTTGGAAGAAGGGTGTGATCTAGGGAGAGTCTCGGGGCCAGATACAGACCTGGAGGGCAGCATTTGGCCCCTGGGCCTGGGCATCCGATCCCTGGATTAAGACAGTTGCTTCTCACAGTCTGGTAAGGCATGATATAAAAGGAAGAAGGAATGGTGAGGGAAGAGGAAAGCAAGCGCTGCGCCTTCACATGTATAGTGAGGTGGCTGTCCGAACCCTTTGACTGCGTATGTTACTAGAGCACTTACTTTCTTCCCCACGCTTTTGATGGACTGCGGTGGGGTTTGCTATTAGTTGTGCTTCTGTTTTGGGGATGTCCCCCCCTCCCCGGTAGACGTGTTTTTATTATAATGTACAGTGGTACCTCGGGTTACAGATGCTTCAGGTTACAGACTCCGCTAACCCAGAAATAGTACCTTGAGTTAAGAACTTTGCTTCAGGATGAGAACAGAAATCGCACGGTGGCGGCAGCGGGAGGCCCCATTAGCTAAAGTGGTACCTCAGGTTAAGAACAGTTTCAGGTTAAGAACAGACCGAGGTACCACTGTACTTGTTTATTGTGCTCTCAGTATCTATTTTTTGGGAGACTTTGTTCAGCGGGCAACTAACAAGTTCAATGAGTTATAATCATCCTTGCTAAATATGCCCAGTGGTGTTAGTGCCTACCCTGTGGCTTGTTGAAGAAAGCAGTAAAAGGGTGTTGACTTGTCCACAACAGCACCCCTGGGTGCAGTGGCAGCTGGCCCGCAGAAGATGCTGTCTGTTGAATCCAGTTTTTACTTTGTTTTCCCCCTTCCACCCCAGGTGAAGATGGACAAAGACAAGTTCTCTGTGTTGTTGGATGTGAAGCATTTTTCACCTGAAGAGATGAGCGTGAAGGTGATTGGGGACTACATCGAAGTTCATGCCAAGCATGAGGAACGGCCGGTATGTGGCTTCGTGGGTTCTTTGTGGGGTGGCCCTGAACTCAAAGATCCCTGTGGTGGTTGTAGGCCAAAGTTCTTCAATCTTTTGTCGTTCAGCAAAATCTGGGGAACTGCCATGCTTGAGCTGCCATCAGCTGAGCTGCCTGGGAATGATGGGGGTTGTGGTTCAGCAACCTCCAAGGACCCAGGGTTGAAGAACACTGGCATTTGCAAAAGCAGGAAGTTAAATCTGCCTTCCTAAGTCAACCCCGGAAGCAAATCCTATTGAATTCTGGAGTCCTCTTAGTCTGTACGCAGAGATTTGGAAACCTCAGTAGCTGGAACTGCCTGGAAAAACATCTGCTGCTGCACCACCAGTGTCCAGAGCAGAATCTGTGGCCCTCCAGAGGTTGTTGTAATCGCAGCTTGCATTGGTCCCAATCAACAGGGAATTATGGCCAGGGGTGCAGGGAATTATAGTTCAGCAACATCTGGAGGGGCCGCAGATCCAGCCCTACCCACAAGCCGTGCCTGAAATGTGCGAAAACTACATGCATCAGTAAAGGGGAGCTTTTAATGTTTAATAGACTATTGTATTTTAATATTCTGTTGGAAGCCGCCCAGAGTGGCTGGGGAAGCCCAGCCAGATGGGCGGGGTATAAATAATAAATTATTATTGTTATTATTGTTGTTATTATTATTATTATTATAAATAAGGCATGTGTTGCCGCCTGAACTTCCTATTTGAGTTGCCTTGGGCAGGCAAGATAAAGCAACTAACCAATTTAATAAATAAAATAATTAAGAAGTAACTTTGTAACTCCCTGTCTATTGATATGAAGCAGGTGCCTTCACTGCACACGCTTTCAGTGCCTGCTAAAAACATTCCTGTTGAAACAAGCTTACCTGGATACTTAGAAAGCTGAGGCGATTTCAGTGTTTTAGTATTTTATCTCTAGAAGTAGGGTTCTAAAATTTTACATGGGGTTGCTGGTTTATCTTTCCATAAACTGCTTTGACCTTTTTTCCTTTTAAACAATCAAACAGCGTATAAATTTTGTGAAATAAATGCATAAATTTCCTGGCGGGAGTGCTGGTTTCTGGACCCCCTTTAGTCACTTGCCTGTTTTTGTGTCTCTGCTCTTTGTAGGATGAGCACGGCTACATTTCCCGGGAGTTCCACCGCCGCTACATGATCCCCAAGGGGGTTGATCCAGCAGCCATCACCTCAGCCCTGTCTCCCGACGGGGTGCTATCCATCACGGCACCAACTACCCAGGCTCTTCCCGGAGTGGAGCGCAGCATCCCTATCAGCCGCCAGGAAAAGCCTGCCGTCACCGGAAAGTAATAGGGTAGCAGCCTAGCTTGGCTTTTTGCGCTCCGTTTTTACCAGAAGCCAGCAAGCATCTCAGGCCTGCTCTCCCCTCGCTAGTAGCTGCAAGGGCTGCTCACTCTTCACAGAAGTGACATTCTCCTCTGCCCGCTCCCTGCTGAGGTTCTGGCAGCAGAGACTATATATTGCCTCTAGGGTGGTGATCCTTTAGTGCAATTTCCTTACACTCCAGTAGGACCTTCCTGGAGTAGAGATTGTGCCCTTTCTTCTTCTGGCTAGGAGTACCCTTCTGTTGCAGGCTTACTCTGTGCACCACTGTTTATGCCAGACTCCTTGCTTTGTATAAATACAGATGCCACTTGGGTACATGTACTTGCTTAAAAAACAGATGTTACATTGATACTTGCTAATAAACGTGATGTTTCGGCCTTCTGAGTGTGTGATTGCATCTGGACGTGGGAGGGCAATGAACCTTAAGGCGGCACCAGCCAGGAAGGTGGGTGGTAGCAAGTTTCCATATCACTGACTATTGCATTGACCGCTGTATTCCAGATTAGAGCATAAGAGCATGGCAGGATCAGGCCTATCCAGCAGCATATTCCTTCAAGTGGACATATCGGAAGTGAAGGAGCAAGACATGGGCATAAGCGCCCTCTCCCTAGCAAATCCATAAAACACTCGAAAAAGGATACTTATTTTGCAGAAGCCATGCTGATTCTTCTCTAGCAAAGCTTGTTCTTCTATTTTCTTGGTGCTTTCCACCAGTTTTCCCAGGACAGATGTCAGGCTAACTGGTCTGCAACAGCCCAAATCTCAATATATTTCCCAAATAATCTTACTCTAGCCATTTTCCACTCTTCGGGTACAAAGAGACAAGCTGCATGTTCTTGTTAGAGCTGCAGTTTTGCATTTGATTTCTCTTAAGAATGCTCTGAGGGCTGTCATCTGGACCCGATGACTTCTTTTGAATTGGTTGAGGATGCCTAGATCATCATTGCATTACAGCAATATTTGCAGTAGAACCTGGCAAGAGGGTTTGGTTGTTAAACCCCTGGGAATTGTAGCTCTGTGAGGGGAGTAGGAGTCTCCTAACAACTCTTGGCACCCTTAGCAAACTGCCCTTCCTAGAATTCTTTGGGAGAAGCTATGATGATTCAAAGTGCAAAGCGCAAATGGGACCTAACAAAGACCCATTAATTTGAGTGGGTTGTGGGTGGAGCTGTGGGTTAAACCACAGAGCCTAGGACTTGCCGATCAGAAGCTCGGAGGTTCGAATCCCTGCGACAGGGTGAGCTCCAGTTGCTCGGTCCCAGCTCCTGCCAACCTAGCAGTTCGAAAGCACGTCAAAGTGCAAGTAGGTAAATAGGTACCACTCTGGTGGGAAGGTAAACTGTGTTTCCGTGCGCTGCTCTGGTTCACCAGAAGCGGCTTAGTCATGCTGGCCACATGACCCAGAAGCTAGCTGTGGACAAATACCAGCTCCCTCGGCCAGTAAAGCGAGATGAGCGCTGCAACCCCAGAGTAGTCTGCAACTGGACCTAATTGTCAGGGGTCCCTTTACCCTTTACCTTTACTCTCAGCAGAGCTTATCTCACACTCTGGCTTTTGTAGCACCATGAAGCTGTGTTTTGTGCAGCTGCAGCCATGTGAACCTGAAGCTTAACAGACTACTTTAATTACTCCTCAATGCCCAGAACAAAGGTCTATTGCCTCCGTCCTAATTGCCATTCAAGCTTTTGATTTTGAAACTGTAATTACAAAACAGCTTTGCATTCAGTGTTTAAGACACGTGAATCCTTCCACATTTCCAGATGTCTCCGCATGTATAGGCAAGTAGCAAATGTGCTTAAAATGTACCGTGTCTTAACATCTGTGGGCACTGTAGTCGCGGCAGAGACACGCAATACGCATTCCACAAACGACAGAAACTTGGCGGGCTGCCTAATCCATTGCACCGATGGATTAAATATATTTCTTTTTGCAGAGGAGTCTTGTGGGGTTAGGCTTTTGCAGCAAAACAGTCATGTCAGTTGGCATGTCTTAACAAATATAGCGGAAGTTTTTTGCGGGCTACAGTTCCAACTTTATTGGGTGCATCTGACATTCTGCTGAGGGGCGGCTCCCTGGTTCTGTCTGGATGGCTATCACAGGTACTGGGTATGACAGGAGTTTGGTGTGATTCAGCAGGGATCTCCTAGGTATGGACTTATTTCAGCCATGGAAATAAGTGTTGGAAACATGCCCTGGGAAGGCTACCAACTTCCCAAGTCTTCAGAGCGTCTCTCCGGTGGTTCTCCCTGGCTGTAAATCACCCTCAGTCCAGAGAGACCGGTGATAAGTGACCCTTCTCTTCTGAGAAGAGCACACTAGTCTTCTGGTACAGTGGTACCTCAAGTTAAGTACTTAATTTGTTCTTAACCTGAAACTGTTCTTAACCTGAAGCACCACTTTAGCTAATGGGGCCTCCTGCTGCCGCCGCGCCACCGGAGCACGATTTCTGTTCTCATCCTGAAGCAAAGTTCTTAACGTGAGGTACTATTTCTGGGTTAGCAGAGTCTGTAACTTGAAGTGTATGTAACCTGAAGCGCATGTAACCCGAGGTACCACTGTATTTCATGGCAGAAGAAAGATTTGTAGTTCTAAAACTACTTTATTTACAGTCTATGCTCAAAGACTCCATCAGCACATCTGTGCTCTTTGAACATCAGTACAGAAAACTGCAACACATACAGAAATGAAACTAACTTCCAACAGTACAGGAAGAGATAATACAGACTTTCTTTCTCACGCTCTCTCAGACACTCACATGATGTCCACAAAACATAGTACAATAGTACCACTCGCTGGAGCAGCTCAATAAATAAAAATCCTAACAATAAGTTCCCCAGAGTTAACCAGGTTGCAAAATTTTACTACTCTCTTTGCTCTTGCAGATGAGGGACAGAATCTGCTTCAATGGCTGCCTGCTACATTTCTGTGCCCTGGTACTGAGGAGTGGGCTTTCTTGTCAGTCCACTCACTTTCTCTAGTAAGCATGGAGGAGAAAGTGTTCCACCTCTTTGGCCTGCCTGCCTCTAACTCCTTGCCTTCCTGTGGCGAGTAGTCTAGTATTTAAACAGCCTAGCACAGCACCCTTAGACTTGTTGTCGTTGTTTAGTCGTGTCCGACTCTTTGTGACCCCATGGACCAGAGCACGCCAGGCACTCCTGTCTTCCACTGCCTCCCACAGTTTGGTCAAACTCATGCTGGTAGCTTCAAGAACACTCTCCAACCATCTCGTCCTCCGTCGTCCCCTTCTCCTTGTGCCCTCCATC
The DNA here is from genome assembly GCF_965153285.1 of Podarcis tiliguerta. Classification (NCBI taxonomy): domain Eukaryota; kingdom Metazoa; phylum Chordata; class Lepidosauria; order Squamata; family Lacertidae; genus Podarcis; species Podarcis tiliguerta. The sequence continues at coordinate 68,569,674 of NC_139541.1, forward strand.
TTTCCCAACATCAGGGTCTTTTCCAGGGAGTCTTCTCTTCTCATGAGGTGGCCAAAGTATTGGAGCCTCAGCTTCAGGATCTGTCCTTCCAGCATCAATTCTTTGGCGATCAGCCTTCTTTATGGTCCAGCTCTCACTTCCATACATCACTACTGGACCCTTAGACTAACATCTGTTAATTTGCTTAGTTTGTACTGACTTCGCCATGATGGTCAAGAAGACAGGGCCTTGAAGCTCTAATCTCTGCAGGTGGAGAGAATCTCTTCCTTAGCCCAAGGGCCACATTAACCTTCCGGGGGCCATATTGTCATTCTTTTTAGAGGGACTTTACATGCAGGCTGCCTACAGCCTCCCAGATAAAGCTCTACAGCTTTGTCCCAGGTTTCTGTGTTAATGCTGCAAAGGGTGGTATTATTTTTTTTAACACTGCTAAACTAGATGGTAATCTTTATTGATGGAAGAGGAAGTGTTGTAGATTTTCCCAAGCAATTTGAGGAGGAAACACAAGACTTCCTGCACTTCCCACAACCAAGATATAATCGGTTGGTTCAGCCAGGCTAGCTCTCTGTACATAAGCCAGTAAGTGAGCAAATCTAGATGCAAAGGTGGGCAGAAAAGTGAAAATAAAATTTAACTTTGTATAGAAGGCTAGCTTCTACATCTACACTCATGCTCTCTTGTCCGCATGGCCCTCCCAAGTTTTTTCCAGGGACAATTCCTGGATTTACAGAAACCGTCCCGGTTTCTGATTTGATCCCAGAATGTCCCACTTTCCTTGGGACGTCCCTATTTTCATCAGAAAAATGTTGGAGGGAATGGAGTTATGCGACCCCCGAGCCAAGGAGATAAGTAGCTATACAACCTTTAGAAGATATCTAAAGGCAGCCCTGTATAGGTTTTTAATGTTAAATGTTTTATTATGTATGTGTATGTATGTATGTATGTATGTATGTATGTATGTATGTATGTATAGGAAGCTGCCCAGAGTGGCTGGGGCAACCTAGTCAGATAGGCTGGGTAGTATTTTATTTTATTATTTTTATTATTATTGAAATGTTGGAGGGTATGCCCTACTCCTGCACCCTGGCAAGCAGGAGGTATCAGAGTGCAAGGATGTATTCTAGCCAGGCAAGAAGGAGGAGAAACAGGCTAGTTAAGTCATGTAGCTCAGGGAAAGAGGGTGTGACTTCGCAGTGTCCCCTGGCCCAGGTACAGATATTTGGAGGCTTACAAACAACAGGGCTTTCTTGCCCACCAACAAAGGAGGTGGAGGTGTGGGCTGTGGCTCCGCCAAGCAAACATGACAAATCTTTCACACTTGACTTTTCTTTCTAGCGCCACTGTGTCGTAAGAAACAGACTTTTTCAGCGAAGGCAGTGACCACAAAATAGCAAATAAAGAGAACAACGCTTGAGCAGAGTCAAAAGTACCATTACAACTAGTTTGGACAGAAAACCCTCTGCACCAGCGTGTAACTCCCAAAGAACGGAATAAAAAGGGACACATTCTTCAAGTTGTCAGTGCTTGCCTGTGTTAAAACTTAATGAGCTTTGGTTCAGAAAGCAAGTTAAAAGAAGGGGGGAAAAGCTGGCAGCCACCCAAATGAAAAACCACAAGTTTCCTCTGCTTTGCCTTTTCCAAAAGCAAAGGTTGCCAATGTGGTGCCCGCAGAGTCTCCTCGCCCCATTGAAATTAGGCTTGAAAGAAGTACGCTATTGTAGCCAAGAGAAAATAGGTTGTGGTGTGTGCTTGGCTGCAGTATCTCTGCCTTGCAAATGTGCCTACTGGCCCAGAAAACACTGGCAACCCCTGCCCTTATTGCACTGTGTTCTGCTACATGAATACAGGGATGTTTCTGCAGGGCAAGCTGGCTGTGGATTCATAGAATCCTAGATCATCCCTGCTTATGCACACAAGTTGTTTTTGCAGCCTCTACATATCGTCGCCCTCAAAATGCCATTCCGCTCCCCCGCTCCCCCATGTAATCTGGATTTACTTTTGCTTACTGAATTTCCCGCAGAAGCATTAAAACCACATTAAATGGGGGAATCTGGGGTGATGTTTTGAAGGTAGAGGTCATTTGGACGCTGCACAAAATTCCTGGAGTGGTGGAGCATCTGCTTTGTGTGCAGAAGGTCCTGGGTTCAAATCCCGGCTTCGTCAGGGAGGGCTGGGAAAGAATCACTGTCTCAAAAACCATGGAGGGTTGCTGCCAGCCAGAGTAGATAGTATTGAACTGGATGGACCAATGGTCTCACTCAGAGGTGCTGACTTGTGCCCCAGATTGTGGGTGCCCAGTGGCACGCATGCATTTGACGCGACATAATGATAACAGGTGCCCGTGGTCTGCACTTTCTGGAAGCAACTGAACAGTTTGGTTCCGAAAGGCTTTCCCGGCTGGGTAACTTAGTGACATGTGTCTATTTTGTTTTAATTCAAATGCATCTGCTGTTTCCTTTTTATTGTGCATTGCCTTGAACCACAGTGCAGAAGGTGATTAATACTACAATGGTACCTCAGGTTACATACGCTTCAGGTTACAGACTCCGCTAACCCAGAAATAGTGCTTCAGGTTAAGAACTTTGCTTCAGGATGAGAACAGAAATTGTGCTCTGGCAGCGCGGCGGCAGCAGGAGGCCCCATTAGCTAAAGTGGTGCTTCAGCTTAAGAACAGTTTCAGGTTAAGAACAGACCTCCAGAACAAATTAAGTACTTAACCTGAGGTGCCAATGTAATATGATGATGATGTTGATGCACTAGCTACAAGGCATTGGACTGTCCCCAACGTGTAATCTTATAACTTAAGTTCTTCCCCTCGTATCCTGGTCACCTTCGCTGCTATGACACAGCAGTTCTCGTGACTCTTCTCAGCAAGGCAAAGACAGAAAGATCCACGGTGGTGCATCTCAAGAGTGCGTTGGCTTTGGACGTGGGAAAACGCCAGGGGAAATATTTGCTCAGTCATGGAGCCTGTTGGCTGGCAGCCTAACTTCAGAGGTAAACTGAGAACCCCATGTAAGCTGTCCCCAGCTGCTTGGAGTAAGGGTAGGATACACAATTGTCTAATAGTCTATATATATATCTATGTGTGTGTGTGTGAGGGAGCTGGTTTCAGCTTCGTCACATTCAAGAATAGGGATAAGTTCCCCACCTGCCTGAGGGCTATATTTTCCAGAATTTTCCAGACATTGCGGGATTCGGCTGTCAGAAACAGTGTCCAGGCAGAAATTGCTTAAACATCCGGGGAAATCCGGACATACGGCAAACCCATGTCGGAAGTGTAGATTTCGGCAAATTTCCTTAAAAATAGCTTTGAAACTTCTTTTTCTTGTTGAGATCTTGCGAAAATAGCTCAATGACTTTTGTGTCCGGATTTTTTCTTTTTGAAATATGGCAACCCTATTGTATTCTCTTCTGGGCAACTTCCCAGAGGTCACATGACAGTGGTGGGTGGGGCCAGAAGCACATACCCTCCAATTGAAACCCTGGAGAGTTACTGCCAGTCAGGGAGCCACTGAGCTAGAATGGACCACTGATTGCTGTTTAAGGCGGATTCCCATGTTCCTATGGCATTAATGGACCTAAGTTAGTGATGTCCATTCATGTCTATGAGGCTACACTGCTTAATAGTGGATGCAACCCAGTATGTCTTTCCCCACTTCAGTTAAGTGGATGAAACGAAGACAGCTGTGGGTTTGAGTGCGAAAGGAGTGTGAGCTCAGTTTAGTTCTGGAGACAAATTCCTAGGCGAAAGATGTGAGCCTTGTTCTTTAATCCTGACTGTATGTTGTTTGCACCTGGTTCTGGTTGGCAGATCTCGAGGTTCTAGTGAAAAATGAAATTGACCCAACAGTTTGGATAGTTTGTGCATGCCTGATTTGCAGGAGAGTTGCAACTTGCACCCATTTAACTTGCGCGCATTCAGCTTTATGCACTTGGCAATAATTTTTTTTAAAAATAAGGGTGCGGGCATCTGGGGGGGGGGGTAAATACATTGTCAATCCCACCTGCCATTGCACCCAAAGTGCTTTGTCTATGCGTGATTTTGGCTTTGTGCTCTATCCCTGGAACATAAGTTGAGAGTCAACTGTAGTAGACAATACTAGCTAGCAGAGCAAGGCTTTGGTGTGGTATGAAGTCCTTCCAAAAGAGCTGACCAGTGAAGGAGAGAGGCAACAATAGTTCTGCATAGGAAGCAGCTGTCAGGGACCGTGCTGAGGATCAGGATCCTCAATCTTCCCAGGAGCAGTGGGACAGTATAGATTTGGAACAGTGGTTTGCAGAGGGACATAGTTCAGAAGACAGAAGTTGGGAAGAACTGGGTGGTGAACAGCTAGAAGAACTGGGAGAGAGTTAACAGACTCTCTCTCACTGGAAAACGTCCATCCACTCAGCCCAAGGTCAAGGAGAGCAGAGAAGGTGGCAGCACAGTGGTTGCAAGATCAGGTTGCAAGACGAGGAACTGACATGGGTGACTAGCGGGGAAGCGGGTGGAACCCTTAATTGGGAGCACCTTCATTCCTAGGAATGGATTCTTTGTTCTCTCGCTGTGATCATTAATATCTGCAAATGGTAAGAGACTCCTTTTCTTTGTTCTGCTTATCTACTGCCAAAGGGGGCAGGGAGTAAGCCAAGTCCCTGAAGGTCAAGGCGGACCGCTGCTCAGTCTAGCTCAGCATCGCTTGCACTGACCGGCAGCAGCTCTCTGGTGCTTCAGTGAGGCGTCTTTCCCACTCCTACCTGGAGATGCTGGGGAGGCCATTTGCATACATGTGCTCTGGAGACCTGCTGGTGAAGGGCAGGAAATAATTTTAATAAAACGTGCCCGACCACTGAGCTACACCCCTCTCCACCAAACATCACAGCAACACAGGAAGATGCGGTGAAGGGGAGAGTGCTCCTGCACCTGGGTCCTGCTTGCCGGCTTTGGCATCTGGTCAGCTGCTATAAGGAACAGGCTGCTAGGCTGGGTGAGCCCCGAGCCCCATCCAGCAAGGTCCTTCTTATGAGCCAGACCCCTAGCTCTCCACGCTGGCTGGCAGAGGCTGTCCAAGATTTCAGGCATTATTTTCTCCCAGCCCTACAAGGACACGCCAGGGGTTGAACCTGGGTATTGAACCTGCACTCAAAGCAGGTGTTCTTCCACTGCATCACAGTCCTTCGCACCAACGGGTGTTCTCCGAATCCAGCCCATAAAAAGCCACTCTGGAGATCTCCGGCTGTGTCACACTCCACTGACTCACCGGGCCCAAATGTTGCTCTGCCTATCAAGCCTCTGGCGACCCGCCGAGCGGATTTTTGCTGCCAGCCTGCTATCGCTGAGAAAAAGGGCATGAGCTGCCAAGTCCTGGTGTGGCAGCTGTGCAGGGCCATTCCTCTCTCCTCACCAGGTCCATGAAATGAAACTCAGGAGGCGATTTAGCTGGACTTTGTTCTCACCATCCTCCTTTTCAGAATTATTAGGTCTCTAGCCCACCTTTTATATGCCTGTTGTCTTTGTCCATGGAGTTTTCAGACCCTGGTGTTGGGAAAGATGGAGGGCACAAGGAGAAGGGGACGACAGAGGACAAGATGGTTGGACAGTGTTCTCAAAGCTACCAGCATGAGTTTGACCAAACTGTGGGAGGCAGTGGAAGACAGGAGTGCCTGGCGTGCTCTGGGGTCACGAAGAGTCAGACATGACTAAACGACTAAACAACAAAAAGCCCAACTTTTCTCCAAGAAACTCTTCTTTCCCCTCACAACCACGCCTATAGGTGAACCAGGGGGTATAGGACGAAGCCAGTACTCAGGAAAAGCCAGGAGCAGGGGTCAGCAAACTTTTTCAGCAGGGGGCCAGTCCACTGTCCCTCAGACCTTGTGGGGGGGCCGGACTATATTTTGAAGGAAAAAAATGAACAAATTCCTATTCCCCACAAATAACCCAGAGATGCATTTTAAATAAAAGCACACGTTCTACTCATGTAAAAACTCCAGGCAGGCCCCACAAATAACCCAAGGATGCATTTTAAATAAAAGGGCACATTCTACTCATGTATAAACACACTGATTCCCGGACTGTCCACGGGTCAGATTGAGAAGGCAATTGGGCCGCATCCAGCCCCCGGGCCTTAGTTTGCCTACCCATGGCCAAGAGGATAAGCTCAAAGTGCAAGTCAGAAGAACAGAGGGTGCAGGTAAGTGCTAGGGCTAAGGAAGATCCTTGCTGAGGCAGAAAACTCTTTATATTATTTTCTGCCTCAAGAGGATTCATTGGGCAGCCTGGGGGTGGGGGAGCCAAGGGGACAAAGGAATCAAATCTAGGGCCTGAAGAAGCTGCCCAACCTCACACAGATTATCAACACCTCTAGACAATTCATAGCATCCTGGTTTACCTGTGTGGGTCCTCCTCAGCTCCAAGGAACGGATATATACACACATATATGTGGACCTATTCCAAATACTGTGTTTATTGTTCCATAAAACTGAAGCCAGTTAATGCCAAGGCAAAGGACTCCAGGGAAGGGGAGATTTACAAAAGGTTGTTGGCTATGGTCAGGTGTGTCCCTCACTGCCGCTCGTACATCTCCTTCAGAATCTTCATGCTCTCCGAGTATCGCAGCTGGTTCTTGTGCGATCCCTCTTTCCACCTGTGAATAGCGGAGGCCACAAGTTAGGCACACAGCCCCGTACATCTCTTTGTACCCATGGCTCTCTCAGATCAGTTGTTTCCCATGATCCCCACAAACAGCGGTCGCTGGTGCCCCTTGAGGCTGGTAGGGTGTAAGGCGGGGAGACCAATGGTAGGTGGCGCTAGAGTCTTATGGTGGGCGGAGCTACCTAGTTCTAGTTTCGTCTCTGATTTCCTCCCTGCTAAGCTCTATGGCAGAGCTTCCCAAACTTCTCATGTCAGCAACACATTTTTTAGACATGCGTCGGTAATTCGGTTTTACTAGTAAGCCGGAGGTTAAAGTAACCCCTTATAAGAGCGTTCACACAAGCACGCCTACACACTAGTGTGTTGCAACACACAGTTTGGAAAGCTCTTCTGGAATCAAAGGAGAGGAAGCCAGGGCCACTCCCTTGACTGGCCACAGGTAAGGAGGGAGGCAGGTAAGGGGCTGGGCTGAGGGCAGACTGAAGTTGGTGGCAGTGGCTTTGGTAATATGGTGCCCTGAGGGAGGACAAAATCCCCCCCTTCTTATTTTCACAATAATTCATTTTGGTACAGTTGATTTTTTATATACCTGTATGTAGGTGGTGGTGTTGTTATTTGGCATCCCTTCAGCTTGGTGCCCTGTGTGGGAGACCAGCTTGCACCACCCTAAATTGCCTGGCACCTTCATTATACACCTTTAGGTGCCAGGCAAAAACATTCCTTTTCAGCCAGGCCTTTGGCTAACATCCTATATCACTGAAAATGTGTTTGTGGGAGTGCTGGGGAGGGGCATTTATGGGTTTACAGTAGTACTTCTGATTGCGAACGGAATCCGTTCTGGAGGCCCGTTTGCAACATGAAAAGCCTGCAACTTGAAGCACCGTATCTGCGCAGGAGTGTGGCGCGTGGCGCACTTTGATGCTTGTGCACATGCGTGAAGCGTGATTTAGTGCTTCTGTGCATGCGGCGAAACCCGGAAGTAACCCTTTCCGGTACTTCTGGGTTGCTGCGGAACACAACCTGAAAAAACGTAACATGAAGCAAACATAACATGAGGTATGACTGTATTTCATTCCTGTTTTTATTATGTATTTTGCGTTTTTATCTAGTATTTTTATGCTGGGAACCACCCTGAGATCTACCAAGGAAGGGTGCTAAACACTGGTCATAAATGAAGGACACTGGTCATAAATGAATCTGGCACTGTTTGCGGGGCAGTGCCCCAGTTTGCCTTAATGGCCTCCTCTGCAAAAGGTTCTCTGCCTCATGCCCTCCTCCTCCTTGCTTCTAGAGCCCAGCATCCTACCTCTGCCTGATCTTCTTCCACCGCTCCATGTTCTTGTAGATAAGGGAGGACATTGATGGTACGGCATCAGAAGCCTGGAGTTGGGGGGAGAGTGGGAGAGAGAGAGAGAAGGGATTTCGTCAGCACTCTGCTTGGCCTAAAGCCCTGCAGGGCTGACACAGCGGCCTGGCAAGCAGAATAACCCAATCAACTCAAAAGCTATCCAAAGGCCAAGAAGCAAATGAAATGAAGATGCAGTAACCCCCTTAGCTGAAGAAAATGAAAATGCAGAGATATATTTTTTTGCGGAAATCACAGTCAACATGCTGAGAGTCCGTTGACTTTAAATAATTATCTTTACTTGTTAAAAGAAGTGAAATGTTTAAAATGGCCTATACATTCAATATTTGTACATGTAAAATTTGTGTATTTACGCGAGTGCAGCTGCTACCAGTAGCAGACAATACTAAGCTTCAGAGATCAATGTTTCGGTTGGTATAAGGCTTCCTATATGTTTATTGGCTGCCGTCCATTTCAGATAAAATGCCACCCTCAGTTGACAACTCTATCTACACACGTGTAAAAAAGGTGCAACTTTGAGAGGTCATACTAGTGCAATGATAAGGAGAAAGAAGAGTTCAGGCCCCAGCCTCAAAAATAAAACCCAACAGCACTCAATATTGCTTAGAACAAACTGCAAGCTCTTACAAATTTCCCCAGGTATTCCAGAAACTGAGGGAACACTGTGGTGAATTGCAGTTCGTGGCTGGCTAGCCTGGCCAAGGATTTTAACTCTGCAGCAGGTGAAGCTGAGGCCCCCATCTGCACAATTCATTTAAAGCAGTATCACGCCACTTTAAACAGTCACGACTTCCCCCAAAAGAGTCCTGGGAACTGGGATTTAATGCTGGGAGGTGTCAGGAGACCCCCCTCCCAAAGCTACAATTCACATAGTGGTTTCACAGTCAGACCCTCTTCCTAGAAATTGCAGCTCTGTGAGTGGAATGGGGTTTCCTGACAGCTCTCAGCACTACAGTTCCCTGGATCCTTCAAATGTTTTTAGAATGTTTTTAAACTGTTTTATTGTGGATGTGTTTGCTGTTCTTGGCTCCTGCAGGAGGAAGAGCAAGATATAAATATGAACAGTGCTTTCCCCCCTAAAAAAAATGTTTAGGGGTACTCTCATTCTCCTACTCATATTGAAATACTGCCCGTCAAAGAGGCCAAACTTAGATTCACAAAATGTTTAGGGGTATGCGTCCCTCTGCGTCCCCCCAGAAAAAAGCACTGAATATAAATATAGGTAAAGGGACCCCTGACCATTAGGTCCAGTTGTGCCGACTCTGGGGTTGCGACGCTCATCTCGCTTTATTGGCCGAGGGAGCCGGCGTACAGCTTCCGGGTCATGTGGCCAGTATGACTATGCCGCTTCTGGCGAACCAGAGCAGCACATGGAAATGCCGTTTACCTTCCTGATGGAGCAGTACCTATTTATCTACTTGTACTTTGATGTGCTTTCGAACTGCTAGGTTGGCAGGAGCAAGGACCGAGCATTGGGAGCTCACCCCGTCTGATTGGCAAGTCCTAGGCTCTGTGGTTTAACCCACAGCGCCACCCGCGTCCCTGAATATAAATTGCTTCAAATCAGCAGTGCTCCCAACTCCCTTTCTCCCCCACCTCCCTGCTTTAGGGTGCTCTGACCGTGTCAGCAGCTACTTTCGCCTTGTCTTCAGGCTCTAGCGGGGATGGGATACGCAGGTTTACTGGTTCCCCTGCGGCATTGGTGTGGCAGGGAGCAGGAGGCGGCAGCTTGTACACATCCTGGCTCTTCCCATTCAGACCTTCGGTGCCCTAGGATCAAAAACACAGGGAAAGAAGAGAGGCACAGGTTCATTATCTCTTTAACTGTGGACTTGCCAAGCCGAAAAGTCCCCCCATTCATTTCCTATGTTTATACACCACCCATTGTTCAACTTAAGGCAGTATACATGGGAATGTTCCAATTTCCTGATCACAATGTAATCTGGGAGGTAGGTTAGGCAACGATTGTGTGCTGTGGGGGGCTGAGTAGGGATTTGAGCCTGGGTCCAAGTCCAAACCTCTTTTAAAAAAAATATTTTTATTAAGTTTTACATAACAAATTTAAATTCAAACACATTGTTCACCTCTTCATTTAGACTCCTCTGAATCCCTTGACTTCCCTCTGCCCTTCCATGGTTACCATTGTCAATCTTTTTCCCCCTTCATGTGCTTATCTTATTTTCTCTAATTTGTTAAAAGAATAATAATCTATTTCCCCATAGTTTCTCGTACATTACAAGCATCACTCAAATCCTGCCAAAGTTTTTAGTTGTTTACAGTGTTCTCTTAAGTACATTCTAATTTTCCCCATTCCTTCTTAAAATTCTTCTCTTCCTGGTTTCTGATTTTTTCCCAGTCAGTTTTGCCATTTCGGCATGGCCCATCATCTTCATCAGCCATTCCTCTCTGGCTGGAACTTTATCGTCTTTCCATCTCTGAGCCAGGAGCCAAGCCCAAACCTCTAACCACTATGCCACACTGCAGGGCTGGCCTCATCATTGGGCAGAGTGAGGTGGCAGCAAATTATTGGTTATTTAAAACTCAGAAGCAAAGCGGCTGTGTGAGGCCTGCAAATTTGTGTGGTCTTGCTGAGCCAAGGTGCGGCCTAACATGTTGAACCTGGCCAGTACACACAAAAGAGTATTAATCAAAAAGAGTGAGCTTTGTTTTCATGGCAGCCGGGTAGAATTCTGCCCAATGTCAGTGCAGGCTGACCACAGCCAACCCTTCCCCTCTGAAGTTTTGTGGTAATATTTTTTGATGTTGGATTCGGTGGCAGTAGCACAGGCATGCCTAGATCCCTTGAGGTAATAGTAAGCTGTAAGAGTTCTCTGGGCCACCTTTGCCAGGCCCTGCCACACTGAACCAATATGGGCAGCAGCGGATGGGGGGAGGAATACCAGTCTGCTACCTCCCCCTTGTCTGCCACCTGTGGCAAAGGGCTCATTCTGCCCAATGTGAGGACTGGCCCTGCCGCACCCTTTCCTAAGCGAGGGCCTCTTATTTAGTACCTCCTCGTCCTCCAGTAGGACAGGCAGATTTGGGCTGGGAGATAGCTCCTGCTCCCGGACCATGGGGCTGTTCCTCATCCAGGCCCGACAGATGGGGTACAGCGGGGTGCTCTCGGAGAACTGCGCCAGGTCGACGCTCCGGTCAAACAGCTTGATGACATAGGTGTCTGCGGGGGACAAGGCAGCAAGACACAGCTCTGCAAAGCAGCCCTTTAAAAATGCCATCCAGTTCTTGGGGTTACATGGAAGCCACTAAGGGCTCCATTTATTATCAATCAATCTTTATTACGGTCCAGAGACCCAGCAAATCATTACAAAGCAATGCACAATTCAGACAGCCTACCTCCAGGTTAAACAAGCATTTTGTTCAGACTTCAAAATAGGGATCATTGGTTCTTGCAACCACTGATTAAAAACTTCGCCACTGCTAATGTTCTAGTGTTTGTCCGGTCTTCCAATAGGAACCTGACATAGTGAGCCTCTGATTTTCCCGGGAAAGGTACCAGCAAGGGAAGTATCAGTTCAGCCCTGGCTTGCTCATATTTCGCACAGTGCAGCAAAATATGTTTTATGGAATCAATGTCTTGAGCACACGAGCAAAGTCTGTCCTGGTAGGGAACTCCTCTCAACCTGCCATCCAACACTGCAGAAGGAAAGACGTTTAGTCTGGCTTTGGTGAGAAACCTTCGATAATTTGGTATTGTCAGGTTTTTAATGTAAGATGTTAACTTAAAGACATGTCCATTTATTATTATTATTGCCAGTGTTGGTAACAATAGGTGGAGCCAGAGCCAATGACACACAAAGCCATGACCTTACCAGTTGTAAGGAAGGAGGCAGGGAATGGCTAAGGGCAGAATGAGGTTGATGGGGCAGTGCTCCATTTGCTCGGATAAGCTGGTCTGCACTGGCTTCAAGGATTGCCAGCTTCAAGGAGGGGATAGGCTCCACCCACATCTTGGTTCGGCCAACTCTGAGATCAACCACATCTTTCGGAGGAGTCTTGCTGGAGCAGCCCAATGTTTCTACTCACTCTGTTTCTGCTGTCCACCCTCCGTCAATCCATCATCCGTCTCTTTCCTCTTCTTGCGGCGGTGGTGAGAGAACCGGCTGGACGGCCTGAGAGCAACACCACAGTTTAGAAACTGTGCAGCTAGCCGACTCGCTGCACAAGCGTCAGAAAGGCCTGGAGGCATTTTCCAAGCCCTGGGGACAAGCCACAGCATCGCTTGTGCAACCAAAAGCCGCTAACCCTGGCTGATTATTATTATTATTACTATTATTTATTAAATTTGTATACTGCACAGTTGACAGCATAAAATTACAATATAAAAACACAAAATCTGATGGGAATGCTGCGTAGCGCAAGCCTTAAAAGCCGGAATATTTGGCCCTCCAGGTGTTGCTGAATCTTATCATCCCAGGCCATTGGCCATGCTTTTTGGGAGCTGTAGTTCATTCAACAACACCTGGAGGGACGAAGGGAGAGGGCTCACCTGTTGACCTTGGAAGCAGCAAGAAGCTGCACTGCTTCTCAGTCTCAGTGTGTGTTCAGGCACAAGATCCCAACCTTTCCTCAAGTTCCCTCTGCATGTCAGTGGATGGTGTTGGTGGCAAATACAAGCAACAGCTGGCCAACAAAGCCAACCAAAATGTGTGAGCCCATGAAGTAACACAGGGCTAATTCAGTTTCGCTCAGAGTAGGATCCACTGAACTTAATGGACCTAAGTTAGTCATGTCCATTAATGGCAATGGATCTACTGAGTAGGACTAACACAGGATACAACCAACAGTGTGATGTTTGCAGCAGCAATAGTTTCAAGCATGAGAGACCTGTGCTAGAGAACCTCCAGAAAGTGTATTTTGAGTGATAGGCTTACTTAACTTTATTATTTGAAATCCAGCTCAGGAGCATCAACCAGCCAATCCACACTGCCTAGTTCTAAATGCCATCTTCCGGTGAATGAGTACAGTGGAATAACAGACTCGCAGAATTGTAAGAAGGGACCACGAGGGTCATCTAATCCAACCACCTGCAATGCAGGAATATTTTGCCCAATGTGGGGCTCGAACCCACAACCCTGAGACTAAGAGTCTCGTGTTCTACCAGCTGAGCTAAGAATGGTGAAATCTGAAATCTCCCATGCTATTGTTATCAACAGGTGGGAAAGACGCTGTAAAGAACCATACCTCTTTCCTGTGGCAGTAGGAGAAGAGTCCCTGAAACCGCAAAGCAAGAGGATTTAGGAATTGCCCAGAATGCAATAGCTTCACCAGCAAGAAGAAAAAGGGGGGGAAAACCTACTCCCCAGGATAGCTGGTCCCAGGAGAGGATTAACCATTCTTAGGGTTTGGGGCCCCCCAAGAACACTCCTCTCCCATGAGTTTCAGTAGAAGTCGGGACCATTTTTAAAGCCCTTATATAAAAATAAATATCCCACGGCAACTTTACAAATTAAGATCTTTTCTATTAGCCCTCTTTGCAAATACAGACACACAAAACCTAGTAGCTAGGTTTGTTTATTTTCTGCAAATTGTTATATCCCTAACATATTAGGATATTTAGCGCAAAGCTGTGGGGCTCATTTTCACAGGTTCCTTCCATTCTCCTAGACCAGGGGTAGGCAACCTAAGGCCCGGGGGCCGGATGCGGCCCAATCGCCTTCTCAATCCAGCCTGCAGACGGTCTGGGAATCAGCATGTTTTTACATGAGTAGAATGTGTGCTTTTATTTGAAATGCATCTCTGGGTTATTTGTGGGGCATAGGAATTCGTACATATTTTTAATTCAAAATATAGTCTGGCCCACCACATGGTCTGAGGGACGATGGACCAGCCCATGGCTGAAAAAGGTTGCTGACCCCTGTCCTAGACACTTTGGAGAGAAAAGAAAGGAAAGAAACCCAGAGAAGAAGCGGGAAACAAAAGCCAACTGTCTAAACACATGATTCTCAACAGAGGTGGGCCTCTAAGGGGGGTGGGGTGGAAGGAGAAATCTTTCCTTTACTCTGTTTCAACATACCCCTGGGCAAGAGTCTTGCCCACCTGTTCACATTCAGTGTAACACAGGAGGTATGTGCAGTCATAGGGGACTTACTAAATTCAATGGGGCTTACTCTCAGGTAAGTGGGGCTACAATATCAGCCTCATCCACCCAACCCTAAACTGCTGGGAATAAACAATGAGGTACGGCCATTACCATTCTGCACTGCCACAGCAGTTTTTAAAATATATTTTACTTCTGCAAACCTAGAGTTCTCCCAGGTCTAACCTTTTTGTGCATGGGTGGTACCATTCTGGCAACTCTGGCACCCTCAGCCCAACCATCAGAAATAAAGGGAATGGTGTTGTTTGCTGCCCGGGATCCAGGAAATAGGATACTAGACAAAATGGACCTTGGCCCGGTCTAGAAGGGCAATTCTTAGTTCCAAAGTGGCAGGACCACAGGATCAAAGAATTTTAGTTTTGCAGGTCAACTACTTCAATACAGGAATCTCCTCCACCCACCCCAGTTTTAACTGGCTGGCAGACATAGCTACAATATTATTATAGCTATCTAGGAGCTGGCCCTTGGCAACAGCCTCCTCCCCACCAAAAAATTTTATGGCATGGGACAGCAATCAAGGGCAAGAGAAGCAACTTGGGAATGCTTGAGTGTCTTACTTGCTGAGTACATCTGAGGTAGTCTTCCCAGAGTCCTCTTCCATCTGCTCCCTGCGGAGATGAGTCAGGAAAAGGGGGAACAGGATATCAGCAGCCGTGTCCGGGGAGGAAAACTGGCATCTCACTTGAGGACCCACCTCTTGAAGCAACTACAGTGGTAACTCGGGTTACATACGCTTCAGGTTACAGACTCCGCTAACCCAGAAATATTACCTCGGGTTAAGAACTTTGCTTCAGGATGAGAACAGAAATCATGCAGCGGCGGCGCGGCGGCAGCAGCAGGAGGCCCCATTAGCTAAAGTGGTGCTTCAGGTTAAGAACGGACCTCCGGAACGAATTAAGTACTTAACCCGAGGTACTACTGTACTCCTTGCAGGAGAAGAAGCTAGTTGCAAAGCATGCCACAAGGAATCTAAGGCCTCTTCCTTCTAGGCGAGGCTAGATAAGAAATTGCAAGCATACACATTGCCGACTCCTGAACCCAAAAGAACCTGGCAATACTTACCGATCAACCTCAGACTTCTCCAGTAGGCATTGCAGCACAGCATCAAGGCGGTTTCGAGCATTGGCCGTCTCTAGATCTGGGGAAGGTCCGCAGGGGAGAAAATCATTATTCTGGCAGAAAGCATTTACCCACCCCCTCCACTTTACAGTACAACATAGGATCTCTTCTCTCGCCATAGCAGCTGTCCCCAACCTCATGCCCAGTGGGTGCTGTGGAGCTGCAATGATGAGGTCACTTCTGCACTGCCCTTTCAGCCGCTGCTGCTTTCCCCTGACTTTTGTGGCAGAGTTTTTTCAGAGCCCCCTTACCTGGCTTTTCCGTTTTCACCTTCGTGTGTAGCATGTTTACCAGAATCACAGTTCCCTGCAAGAGAAAAAATAAACCTGTGTCTCACTTGATACAGAGGATTCTGGCCATTACGGCCAAGTGATATTGAATGTTCAAAATAGGAAGATATATTGTATGAACTAAGGAGGCAAACAGAAAATACCTTAAAGGGTACCTTTAACAATCATGGGATTTTGCAAAGAAGGGCCACAAGACTGCGCCTCCTGCACACATTTCTGGCCTCCGTGTTTACAACAGCTTTACCTTTTTTACCTTACAGCAGTTTCCTCTTTCTCTACCGACCCTTCACGTGATCGATGAAGCGGGATCTCTGGGATCTTTTTTTTTTTTTTTTGCCAGGCAGCCAGTCCTGTTCGCTCTTGCCCGGGAACAAGCCCTACTGAACTCGGAGGGGCTTACTCCCGAGTAGACACACGCGCAGCATTGCACTGCCCGGCTCGTCCCGGGCTCCAAGGTGCCGGAAAGGCTTTCGGTTCTGCTGCAGCTGACCTTTCGGAGCTGCTTCTCTTGCGCTGGACAGCGTTGCCTCCAGGAGAGAGGGCAGAAGCCGGTCCCCGATTCTCCGGACCAAAGGACTTTGCTGCTTGCTTTGCTGCTGGCCTTTCTGCCCTTGCTCCCCTTCGCCTCGCCCTCGCGCGATCCCGGACACCCCCAAGCGAAGAAGCAGCAAAACACCCGCAACAGCAGAAGCCACCTCTCTGCCAATCGCTCCTTCCCTGATGCCAGTTCGCACGAATGCAGAAAAACCGCCTCTGGCCCGCTGCATGCTGGGAGTTGTAGGCGACTTTTTGCCGGGGGCGGGGCGGGGGCGGCAAGCTTTGGCCAATGGGCTGCCCGCTTCCCTTCCTTTGAACTGATCTCTGCATTCTGTGCGTATTTTAAGGAGCGGGACACAGTGAAAGATTGGGAGTCATGGGGCTGGTGGAGAAGAGTGTATTTATGAGCTTAACAGTGCTTAGTTTATTTTTTTTTGGTTGCTCTTTTTGTAGAACAGTCCAGTTGGAAGGGACATTGATGGTGCAATGCAGCTGTTGCCCCTGGGTGGGCTTGAACCACCAAACTTCCTAAGCCTCTCTGCAAAGTTTTCACATTTTGCATTTTTGCTTACTGTGTTAGTAGTAGTAGTTGCCGACAATTGACTGTATGGAGAATCTGATCCCACCGCAGGAAAGCCTCTTGATTGCTGGGATGGAAGGGAGGGAAAATAGGGCTGGCTCCAGGTCTGGTGGGACGCGGGTGGCACTGTGGTCTAAACGAGAGCCCAGGGCTTGCCGATCAGAAGGCTGGCGGTTCAAATCCCCTCAACGGGGTGCTCCCGTTGCTTGGTCCCAGCTCCTGCCAACCTAGCAGTTCAAAAGCACATCAAAGAGCAAGTAGATAAATAGGTACTGCTCTGGCAGGAAGGTAAACTGGTTCGCCAGAAGCGGCTAAGTCATGCTGGCCACATGACCCAGACGCTGTATGCCGGCACCCTAGGCCAATAAAGCGAGATGAGCACCGCAACCCCAGAGTCGTCCGCGACTGGACCTTTACCTTTACCAGGTCTGGTGGGAACCCTGCCTGGGTCCCTTTTGTATTTGGGATAGATCCTAATTGGGGGCCCTGCTGCTAATGATTTCCCTAAAAATCAAAGCATCCTAAATGACAGTAATAAGTACAGTGGTACCTCGGGTTACATATGCTTCAGGTTACATACGCTTCAGGTTACGGACTCTGCTAACCCAGAAATAGTGCTTCAGGTTAAGAACTTTGCTTCAGGATGAGAACAGAAATTGTGCTCTGGCGGCGCGGCGGCAGCAGGAGGCCCCATTAGCTAAAGTGGTGCTTCAGGTTAAGAACAGTTTCAGGTTAAGTACGGACCTCCGGAACGAATTAAGTACTTAACCCGAGGTACCACTGTATTCTTAGGGTAGTGACTCTCATTGAACTCAGTGGAACTTGTTTCTGCTTAAATAAATCAGGTTTGCAAATTTGCAGTTCTATTGTCTTGTTTTGCTGTAAATAAAGGTAAAGGTACCCCTGCCCGTACGGCCAGTCTTGACAGACTCTAGGGTTGTGCGCCCATCTCACTTAAGAGGCCGGGGCCAGCGCTGTCCAGAGACACTTCTGGGTCACGTGGCCAGCGTGCGCAGCACACGGAAATGGCGTTTACCTTCCCGCCAGTAAGCGGTCCCTATTTATCTACTTGCACCCAGAGGTGCTTTCGAACTGCTAGGTTGGCAGGCGCTGGGACCGAGCAACGGGAGCACACCCTGGCGCGGGGATTCAAACCGCCGACCTTTCAATCGGCAAGCCCTAGGCGCTGAGGCTTTTACCCACAGTGCCACCCGCGTCCCTTTGCTGTAAATAATTAAGAATAAATTTCACTGGTGTTGTTAACATTGTTTTGTAGATTAAAAATGCCGTTTTGATTTGTTAATCATATAATAGGACTTTTGCTTTAATTGCAATGTTTTGCTTTGTTAAGAGTGTTTTATAGGTTGCAATTGTTTCGCAACATGATTTATGCTGTATTTGTTATATTCTATTATGTTCTATTGTGTTATGGTTATTTATTTAGTTAAATGCAGCTTATGGTGGTGAGCTAAAGTCCAGAGCTTTACATTATGCCCATCCTGTGGTTGCTGACAAGTTTCTCCCTTTAGTTTGGCCTCCTGTGTGGTGGAGAGCCAGTGTGGTGTAGTGGTTAAGAGTGGTGGACTCGTAATCTGGGGAACCGGGTTTGTGTCTCCGCTCCTCCACATGCAGTTGCTGGGTGACCTTGGGCCAGTCACACTTCTCTGAAGTCTCTCAGCCTCACTCACCTCACAGAGTGTTTGTTGTGGGGGAGGAAGGGAAAGGAGAATGTTAGCCGTTTTGAGACTCCTTAGGGTAGTGATAAAGCAGGATATCAAATCCAAACTCCTCCTCCTCTTCTTCTTCTTCTTCTTCTTCTTCTTCTTCTTCTTCTGTGTTTTTTTTAACAGCTGCTGCCTGGCAGAGAAAACCGACAGTTTTGGCTCTGTGGGACTTTCTGAGGAAAGTTCATCAAGGGGGACTCCCCCCTGCCACCCGACTGCTTCCCACACTCCCCCCTTGGTGGTGCATCCTTGTGAAGAGTGCTACCTTATGCGCAAGCTTAACAGCATCTTGCCCCCCAGCAGGAGACCAGTTCTGGATTGCTACCTTAGTCTGCAGCTTGAATTTTTGCTGATCCAACAAGTGGTAATTACAGGTGCTCACAGTGCTGTAGGGGCTCCCATGTAGGTGTGAAAGGAGTATCCTTTGTTGCTGAGCATCATGAAATACACTCAGTGTCACTCATTGCAGCAGGCATTCTTCTCCCACCCTTGCTCGACACCACCCTATGAAACAGCAAATCTGAGATGCACATTTTTTATGGGGCAAGAAATGGTTGGCACTCGGAGAGCCTACCTTGGACATGCCAGTGTTCCATTTAAGCAGGGCTCTCTAGCAGTTTCTTTTGCTGCCGTCACTCTATATATTTGTTGTCTCAGAGGACTTGTAGGAGCACATTATAACACAGTAGACACTTTTACGAAGAACTTACATCTCCAAGATACCTGCTCTGTCTTTTGTTAGAAATGCTCACTTGCATTTTCGGTATCATTGCTGGACGGCTGTATTTTGATTGTTGTTAGCCGCCCTGAGCCCGGCTTCGGCTGGGGAGGGAGGGATATAAATAAAAATTTTTATTTTTATTATTTTTATTATTATTATTAGTGCTAGAACAGTGTTTCCTAACATTTAATAATTAAAACAAATATATATTCAAATCTAATGCTTTGTGCCCTCCTTGCCTCAGTGGGTGGGAAGAATAATTGTTTCCCGATGAATGAATGAACCGATTTATTTCGGTCACTGCCCGGAGTGCACTTGTTTCCCGATATCCCTTTTAAATACTTCTAAAGTGCTCCCAAGTAAACAGGCCACAGGATTACCCTAGCTAGCGTACGTGCTAATTTTCAGAATTGCTCAGCCCTAGTTTTACAAATACATTTCAGGACACTATTGCAGTTTGTCACGTACTTGCAGCGCCTGCTTAAAAATAAGTCGAGCTGAGTGTAATGGGACTTACCATGGGCGTAACCAGGTTTTTTGTTGGGGGGAACAAACAGTTGAGCTTTTTGGGGGAGATCACGGGTAAAAAATCCCTTCCCCCCCAAAAAAAAGAGGCCATTACGGGGCGCAGGCTTTGCTGTGTGGGGGTGCAGGACCTCAGTTTATTGAGTATTTTAAATGCTTTTCAATACTTTTTGAGGATTTGCCCCCCCTCCCACTTGGCTACGCACCCAATCAAGTAGTACCAGAGCATGACGGTATTTGTAGTTTGTGCGCCCGACCGGAACTGAGGATCCATCAGGCGTATATTCCCCTCCCAGAGGGCTCGGCGCGCAATGCTTTGTGGGAATCGTAGTACTGAAGCCGACAGGTAGAGGAAAAAGCCGCGCACCCGACATCCTCCGCGGGCAGCGACTTCCTCCTTCGGTTGCTAGGCGACGGCCGAGGCGGCAAGCTCGTCTCGGGTTGAGCGGGAAGAAGGGCTTTAGGCCCCGCGGAAGGGGCGCCCGAGGTCACTGAATCCGGCGCCGATCTCCAGGCGCAAAATCCCAAGGGACTGCTGCAGAGGAGTATTCCTTGGGGTTCACGGTCAGGCAAGTGTGTTTTAGCGGTGTAATCCTACGCAGGCTTCCTCCCTGGTAATGGGGTTTAGGGTCGCAGCCTAGGCTTGTCAGTGTCAATGAATCGTAGAGCTGGAAGGGACCCTGAGGTAAAATGCTGAGCCGTGAACAGCTAGGCAGAGAAAAACACATCTATACACAGTGCCCCCCCCCCCCCGGGACACACACATACCCCTAAACATTTTGTGACTCTTTGTACTTTTGTCCATTTGCTGTATTTATTTTCCCTGATTTGAACTATAAAATGGTGATTTTCTTGAGTCAAAATAAGAATACCCCTAAACATTTATTTAGAAAAAAAGCACTGCCTATATACAGTGGTACCTCAGGTTAAGAACTTAATTCGTTCTGGAGGTCCGTTCTTAACCTGCAACTGTTCTTAACCTGAGGTACCACTTTAGCTAATGGGGCCTGCCACTGCTGCTGTACCGCCGCAGTGCGATTTCTGTTCTCATCCTGAAGTAAAGTTCTTAACCCAAGGTACTCTTTCTGGGTTAGTGGAGTCTGTAACCTAAAGCGTCTGTAACCTGAGGTACCACTGCAGTTGCAGAAAGTACAGTGGGACCTCTGGTTAAGAGCTTAATTCGTTCTGGAGGTCCGTTCTTAACCTGAAACTGTTCTTCACCTGAAGCACCACTTTAGCTAATGGGGCCTCCTGCTGCCGCCGCGCCGCCGGAGCACGATTTCTGTTCTCAACCTGAAGCAAAGTTCTTAACCTGAAGCACTATTTCTGGGTTAGCGGAGTTTGTAATCTGAAGCGTATGTAACCTGAAGCGTATGTAACCTGAGGTACCACTGTAACAGGCATGGAGATTTCAGTGGTGGAAGAAGCTTCCTCTGCTAAGTTTTGGCTTCTAGCGGTCCTATTAAGGGCACATGAGCTGGGCCCTGCCAGGGAGGGGAAAAAAGGAAAGGGTGTGTGTGGTGGAACTGGCAACCTAATCTGTTTGTGTTTGTGTAGTAAACGAAGCCAGCTCTATTTCCTTCAGCTGCGGCTGTTAGATTTTCCTGTGTGCGGGGAGTATTGTTTTCAGAAATGCAGGCCCTGTTGGCTGTGAATTCTAGTTTAGGGTGGAGATTATCCCGGAATTAACTCCCGCAGAGCAGAAGAGATTGCGTTGTGCATTGAAAGATGCCATCCCAGAGCTTTATTCATTTCTAGACTTTCTTGTTTAGGATTTGTTTAGTATGATTCTCAAAACTTAACACGTTTAGGCCATTTCACACGTTACCTGGCAACAGACCTAGGTTTGTCCCTGTACATGTATTTTCAAGAGGGAGCTTCAGCTGGTTCTGATGTGTACCTATTTGCATTTGCAAACAAGATTATAAGCTTGTTGCATTCATATGTTGTTGTTTTTTTAAGCATATCCTTAAAGATGTGACATGTAAAGTGGTCCCACCTAGGTTTCATTTTCTTGCAGTGCTTTGATAAATACATTGAAAACATTTGGTTATTATCTGAATATTTCTCCAGGCTATAATCTGCAGGACCTCGCTATTTTTAAACCAGTGTTTGGAATGTGTTAACTTTGCTTTGGAGCCTCTCGCTCATCAGCAACTTTTACACTTGTAGTTCTGGGTCTGTGACTAGCTGGAAGCTTTCTGCTTTAAAACCCCTGTGACTTCTGGCTTTATGTGACTTTTGTTGAAGCTGAACTTTCTGTACCTCAGATTTGCCTTGGGTTGTGGGATCATAAAAAAATAATAATAGTCCAGCAAATTACATGAATTGTAAATTGGCTCTGATCAGGTTTTGAGTTGGAAGTGAGTGACTGACACAGCTCCAAAACTTTGAAATGACTTGTGAGGATTTGTTAAAATAATGGGAAACCCCTGCTTTCTCTTTAAAAAGATCTAGATTTCTACCTCTCCAGGTTGCAGAAGTGTGAATCTGTGGATGGTGAAACCTGTAATGAAATGAGTTTTGTTTTTCAAGCCCCAAACAAGTTGGTCGTCATCCATGGCCTAGATCAAAGCACTTACTGCATCCTAGGTAATTGCATGGCATAGAGCTGTAAATTGTGATGAACTTTTGGCTAATCATGAAATGGTATGCTGAAAAAGAGGGTAGTTGCCAAGTTGCATGTGCTATGTGTAATAATGAAATGTGTTTGAGCACAGTGCATCAGCTATCTTTCTTCTGTGATATTAGCTGAGCAATTAGTTGGGTCCCGACTCAGCTACACAGCTACAAATAAAACACTTTAAATGTGTTATAAAGTGCAATATACAAATGTGACACTAGATGGCGACAGCAAGCTATGCAAAATTCAATGTATTTTTTGAAACGTTTTAAAATAAAGTATTTTCACAACATTTTTAATATGTATGTAGATTCTACCTAAGAGTGAAAATTCTTATGACAAATGTAGGAGCGGTTGTCTGTTCATTGAAGGTGTTTTCTTCCTTGCACCTTAATAGCTCAACTACCTCTGCCTGTTTCTTTGGCAATCTTACAGGTCGACTATATTCATGCTTATCTGAAGTCATGTCACACTGATTTCAATGGGAGTTACCCTCAAGTAAGAGTGTGTTAGATTGCAGTCTTCAAGAATTGTTCTTTTCTAATACAGTGGTACCTCAGGTCAAGTACTTAATTCATTCTGGAGGTCCGTTCTTAACCTGAAACTGTTCTTAACCTGAAGCACCACTTTAGCTAATGGGGCCTCCTGCTGCCACTGCGCCGCCGGAGCACGATTTCTGTTCTCATCCTGAAGCAAAGTTCTTAACCTGAAGCACTAGTTCTGGCTTTGCAGCCAGTGCATTGATTCTCAGTTTCCGAACTTTTCAGAAGTCGAACAGTCTTCTGGAACAGATTAAGTTCAAAAACCGAGATATATGTGTAACAATAGTAGTACTCATTTCTGCAATCAGCTGTTATATGTACTAAACTGCAGTTGCTCATTCAGTGTTGCTTCCAAATAAGTTGCCACTTGGAAATTCAGTCATAGTTCTGAGCATCTGGCATTTTTAGAGCTCATGAAGATGGAGCTGAGGTTAGGAGCAAACATTTTTGTCCTTTTGACTACAATTAATTGGTTGCGGCTAGTTTAGAAATACAGGTGACACTCAATTTACATTGGGGTTACGTTATGGGGATAGCGCATAACCATGTAACTTTTTGGCAAATGGGAAGTATTGTTCCTTTTCAAGCTTAGTGGGATGCTGCAAATGACTGAAATCCTGCAATCTTTCTCACCTGGAAATAAACCCCATTGAGTTCAACGGAATTTACTTCTAGGCAGACAAGGTTAGGATTGTATCATTACAGTGGTATGTGTAGCCCAATGGATTAGCAACCTTTATGGCCTTATTTGCAACATTGGGCCAAGGCATACTTGCCAGGTGCAGCAGTCTCCCATTACTAACAGGGAGTAATACATATTTATTAGAAAGGTGGAGTGTAAGTCTATAATATGTGGCTAGTTTAGCTATTCCTAGGGCTTATAGTTTCTGAGGCTGTAGAGCGTGGCTGTTGTATCTGTTAATGGACCTCTTTGCACTAGTATACAGATCTCTCTGGTTTTATTTGGAAATCATAAACCTACCTTCCTTCTCTGACGCTTTCTGGCAAAGTGAAAGCAATGCAACCTGGCTTGTCAGCAGAGTGAGCCAGCTGTGGCCTCACCTGCAGACGCAGGGAGTGTCCTGGGAGCCAGTGCAAGAGAGAACTGATGGGGTGTGTCCCTGTCCATTCCTGTGTAATAGGATAGGTTGGGCCCTATGGTGAGAGTATGAATTGCACATCCGTATGTTCTCATCTCTTTAGAGGAATGTCCTGATCTCTCTGGAAGGCCCTTGGAGAGGCTGCTATTCGTGTCCCTTAATGTCTCAGTGACCAGGGTGGTGTACTTAGTTATTTCTGCATTTAGCCCTTTCTTTACCTGTCCCCCTCCAATGGTTAATATATTTCCTAGCAGTCCTTCACTAGGCTCTGGGTTTGTCCTCCCCTGATCTTCTGCAGGAGACATAGAAAATTCAGTGGCACTTGTTTTATTCCACGCAAGGCAAGGGCCCTTTGTGTTTGTGCTCACAGAATTATAATCTTAGGACCTGTAGCTTCTAGAAACCTTAACAACAGAAATAAATAATATTCAGCTTCCTTGTTCTAATGCCAATGATGTTTCTGATTTGTACTAAAATCTAGTAAGTTAATTAGTAGAGGACTATAAACCACAGAACCTAGTGCTTGCCAATCAGAAGGTTGGTGGTTTGAATCCCTACGATGGGGTGAGCTCCCGTTGTTTGGTCCCTGCTCCTGCCAACCTAGCAGTTCGAAAGCACGATAAAGTGCAAATAGTTAGATAGGTACTGCTCTGGCGGGAAGGTAAACAGCGTTTCCGTGCGCTGCTCTGATTCACCAGAAGCGGCTTAGTCATGCTGGCCACATGACCCAGAAGCTGTATGCCGGCTCCCTTGGCCAGTAAAGCGAGATGAGCGCTGCAACCCCAGAGACGTCTGCAACTGGACCTAATGGTCAAGGGTCCCTTTACCTTTACCTATATATGAAGCACTTTTCTTTTACCCCCTCACTAATCTTATTGGGTTAATAGGATCATTTTAATTTTTAGCCAGTAGGCCATAACACATGTTGTTGTTGTTTTTTTACATAAGAAACAAAATACTTAAATGCACATATTACAAAAATTGTGTGGTTCAGAAGCTAGGTTGCATAGCCAACCTGATCTAACTATGGAAATGATTGGGATAGTAATATACTGTGTCTGAGTTTTTAAAAAAGTATCACTAATCTTTGGTGTAACTGTTGCGAACTACATAACTTTGGATGGTATAAGAATGCATGTAATTTTGGGGATCTGGTAAAGAGGAATATGAAGAATTTTTTTTGTCAAAAAAGCAGAGCTGTCACATACTAATGTGGAGGACTTTCAACCACAAATCGTAGATACTGAATTCGATCCTTTTGAGGAAAGGACTGTGTTTATGATGGTCTCCCTGACCAACTGAAACGTGGACCTTTTTTATTAACTTGAGTGGAGCTTGACTTGCATTAGTAGCCCCTGGTGTATGTAGCAGCTACAGTAATTGCACAAGGGGAAGGGGGGGAAAGAAAACAGTAACAGAAAATGCTGGGATTCTTTTCTTTCATCCCGTAAATGCTGACAACTGGGACTTCTGATGCCAAAAAGCCGGACAAGCCAGAAAACAGGCAAGAACATCTACATTCAGTGAAGACCGATTCAAGCCTGAGCAGGTGCCATAAAGTAAGCCACAAGCAATTTATTTAATCCATCTGGGTTGAAGATTTTCTCTTCCTTTGTGCCACCCTATTAAAATGCAAAGCCAGCCTGCTTTACGTGCCAACCCACAGTGGCATTCTTTAAACCTGCCAACCTAAAGATGCCAGTTTGAAACCAAGCGAAGGAACATTGACGCAGCCTTAACCCTTTTTGCAAGCACATGACGAGGCTCCCAAGCTTGCAGTTCGGAGATGCACTGCTCACAGCACCAGGACCTGTGTGAGAATAATCAATAGCTCCTGCCATATCTGTAGGTAATGTGAAGTAGGATCTTGGTTTGCCAAGGTGGAAAAGCAGGATGGGTGGTGTGCTGGAGAAGGAAGGGAAATTGACACCTCCAGCTAATGAAGCAACTTCCACACCACTGCAGAGATGGCGAAGTTCTGTGCTAACTCTCAGTGCTAGACAGATCTCTTGTAGCTGTCTGCTTAAATTATCACCGCTTGGTTAAATTATGAATTATGCACGTCCATGTTTTGTCAAGTGCTGTGGTGTCAAATATTCAAGGAAGAATCTCTGTGCTTGCTGGGGGTATTGCAAGAGGAGGATTATCTTTGGGGCCAGGGAAGACTTTTTGAGCAGCAGCATGGATTAAGATATTTAAATCTTTGCTTCTGTTTTAAGGCTTTGCTGCTTCCACTCCAGACCTTATTTGAGATTTGTGGCAGATGAGTGGCCTATTTTGAGGCATTTTGAGGCATACAAAACACTCATCTGATCTGTCTTTTTGGCACCGAAAGACCATGGAAATCCACTCAAGTGCATGTTTACTGTGCTTAGCAGTTTAAAGAGGGGCCTGCTTCTGTTCTTTAATTTTCTTTGCCACACACAGAAAAGTGAATGGGATTGTTGCAAACTGGACCTGGTGATTGCCTGGAAGTGGAGCTGATTATGTCCTTGTGTCCTTACCTGGTTTCCCATTTACCCCTCTAGTGCTGCATCAAGGCTCTGCAAATAGCATGGTTTAGCACTAAACTGGAATGGTGGCAGAAATTCTGAGAGAAATAATTGTGGGGGTGTTTTTGCATAGTGATCTCAGAGGAATCTTTAGTTTGTGTGTGTGTGTGCCACTCCTGCTGTTCCCTAGTCTACAGTTTAAAATAGAACAGCAGAATTTCCATTTGATCCTGTTGAATCAACATATCTGGCACCTATCAGGACCACATAACACCAGTCCTGAGAGATCTGCATTGGCTCCTAGTATGTTTCCGAGCACAATTCAAGGTGTTGGTGCTGACCTTTAAAGCCCTAAAGGGCCTCGGTCCTGTATACCTGAAGGAGCATCTCCACCCCCATCATTCAGCCCGGACACTGAGATCCAGCGCCGAGGGTCTTTTGGCAGTTCCCTCATTGCGAGAAGTGAGGTTACAGGGAACCAGACAGAGGGCCTTCTTGATAGTGGCGCCCGCCCTGTGGAACGCCCCCCCCCCATCAGATGTCAAGGAAATAAGTTATTATTAAAAGACATCTGAAGGCAGCCCTGTTTAGGGAAGTTTTTAATACTGTATTGTTTTTAACACTCGATTGGGAGCCGCCCAGAGTGGCTGGGGAAACTCAGCCTGATGGGCGGGGTATAAATAATAAATTATTATTATTATTATTAGTACTGAAAACTCTGCACTGAGAGTTCCCTAAATTGTGTTGTTCTTGTATACTGCAAAGGCATTCTAAATCCATTTTTTCTTCTTTCCATTTAGACTGCTGTCTGTCTCTCATTGACTCTCTTCACATGTGGCATACGAAAGAATTAGAGAACTAAATAATGCACCAGTACAGTTTGAAGAATGAATTCTAGCATTTCTGTACTTTCTCAAAGTGCATGGTAGTCTATTGGAAAGCGGTAATGGAAGCGGTCACTGGATCACCCTTTCTGTATGTCATCTGCTGCTAATGCAACGTGAAGTTGTTTTAGGAGATAGTATTCATGCTTGCTAATGGTCTTTGTTCTGCATTTGCAGCATTTGGGCTAGATTGTAGCCACTAAAAAAAATCATTAATGCTTCCTCAAGCATTATAAAGAAATGGGCCTGGCCAGCTGAATTTCATGTACAAGTGCAGTGTGGGGGAGAAATAAAGAGGACAATCCTTTTGTCCTTTCGCAGGAAGAGATGTCCAGTTAGAATGTTGTTTGGCACGGAAAAAATACTTTCCATTCCTTGCCAGTGTTAGGTGCCTATGCAGGGCTAAAACTGATATTTCAAATTTTCCACTATATGTTATATGTCCATTGTGACTCAGGTAAGGGGTCTGGCCCTAAAGTGAACCCCTATTTTTCTGGTAACACCATATTTAGTATTGTATTGTTAGCTGTAATCACTACAGTCATACCTTTGGTTGTGAACGCTGCAGGTTGCACGTTTTCGGGTTACGGACCACGCCAAACATGGAAGTACTGGAACGGGTTACTTCCAGGTTTCGGAGCTCGTACATGTGCAGAAGCGCTAAATTGTGCTTTGCGCATGCGCAGAAGCACCGAATCGCAGTGCTGCGGGTTGTGAACGCTGCAGGTTGCGAACGTGCCTCCCACACGGATCATGTTCGCAACCCGAGGTTCCACTGTATTCTGTTTGATAAGGCATAGAAGCCCGGGCTTGAATT
The DNA here is from genome assembly GCF_965153285.1 of Podarcis tiliguerta. NCBI lineage: Eukaryota > Metazoa > Chordata > Lepidosauria > Squamata > Lacertidae > Podarcis > Podarcis tiliguerta. The sequence goes on from NC_139541.1 coordinate 68,597,749, forward strand.
GCTTATGGCAACCCCAATTGTGGTGTGCACATTCTCTAACAGTGCAAGCCTATACATCCCTTTGACTTCACCGAGGCTTGATCCCTAAGTGTAGTAACAACAACAACAACAATAATTTATTACTGGGACTTGTGTCCCATCCATCTGACTGGGTTGCCCAGTCATCCTGGGCTGCTTCCAATGGAAGATATAAAAACACACACAAACAATGGTGACATTAAAAGCTTCCCGATCCAGGACTGCCTTCAGATGTCTTCGTGTATGATTGCAGCCTAAGTAAGGAATTTCATTTTCACCATGCCTTCAATTCTGCATTTGCTTCTGGGAACAAATGTGTAGAGAAGGGTTATTTTCCCCTAGAGAAGCACCAAAGTCCAGAGGTCTTTCAGTCAGCATATACAGTACCTCACAGGTGTACAAGCAGCTTCCTGTTCATCTGCTGACATTAGCATGTCAGAGGCCTTTGTTGTTGTTTTTAAATATATTTTTATTAAAGATACATTGGTTTATGTCTCTCTTTTCAAGTTACGTTTTCTACAGATCAGTTTTATTTGTTGAGACATTAGTGTTACATTAGGAAGAAAAAGGGGAAAGAGGTGGAGGGGGGAATAGTGAGTGGGGTGGTGTAGAGTGGCAATGCTTCTATTCTACTTAGTGTATGTGTGGGGTTTTCTGTCAGCATCACTTGTGTGGGTTCTCTTTACTATTCACTTGTATTCCTTTGGTGGTGAGAGAGGTTGGGGTTGGCCTAGGGCAGGGATGGCCAACTCCCAAGAGACCGCGATCTACTCACAGTTAAAAACTGGCAGTGATATACTGTATTTTTCGCCCTATAGGACGCACTTTTCCCCCTCCAAAAATGAAGGGGAAATCTGTGTGCGTCTTATGGGGCGAATGCAGGCTTTCGCTGAAGGTTGGAGAGCGAGAGGGGTCGGTGCGCATGTCTAAGCTGCGGGTGTCTGCCCGAAGCGCGGGGCGCCCTGCTTCAGCGCTCCCCGCGCTCCGTGCAGCAGGCTGCTATCCGCAGCCTAGGGAGCCCTGCGGGAACTCCTGCAGGGCTCCCTAGGCTGTGGGTGTCTGCCCGAAGTGCGGGGCACCCTGCTTCAGCACGCCCCACGCTCTGTGCAGCAGGCTGCTATCCGCAGCCTAGGGAGCCCTGCGAGATAGCAGCCTGCTGCACGGAGCGCGGGGAGCGCTGAAGCAGAGCGCCCCACGCTTTGGGCAGACATCTGGCAGCCCCACAAGCTTGGGGGACAGCAGGGAGGCACAGCGCCGCCATCCCGCTGTTCCCCGACCTGGTTTGGAGGCTGGCACTAGGGAGAAGCGCACTTCTCCCCAGCGCCAGCCCCACAAGCTCGGGGGACAGCGGGGAGGCGGAGCTCCGCCATCCCGCTGTTCCCCAACCTGGTTTGGATTCCTCAACCTGGTTTTGGGGGGGAAATAAAGAAAAAAAAATTTCCCTTTATTTCCCCCCCCCAAAACTAGGTGCGTCCTATGGGCCGGTGCGTCCTATGGGACGAAAAATACGGTACCCCCTTTTGGGGGTTCAGGTCAAAGGGAGGAGGAAGGCCCATTTTTGGGGGGTGCAGGGCAAGAATGTTGAGGTTTTTTTTAGGGAAGCCAGAGTTGTTCGGCTTCTTTGTTGGGAGCCACTGATCTACCAGTGATCTACCGGTAGATTACGATCTACCTGTTGGACTTGCCTGGCCTAGGGTATGGTTGGTTGTCTTTGTTTGGCCATAGTGAAATTTATTTTCATGTGTCTGCTGGGAAGCCCCATTGTCCTACTCCTCAGTACTGTGTTGGGGCAAGGTGTGGCTTTAAAGGCACAGGCCAGTGCAAAAAATGAGGACTCAGGATTGGCACAGTCAGCACAGTTCTATCCTCCAGGCAGAAGGGCTCAGGGGAATGGACTGTCCCCACCTGCCCCTAGGGCCACAGATTGCCATTGGTGAGATCTGACGTGTTGGCTGCAAGTAGCAGCCTGTTAAGTTGTCACAATAGTTAGCAAAACAGGCTGTCTTGGTAACCATTTCAGGCTGGCGGTTCTGCTATGAACGGATTTTCACTGTTCTGTGTTTGAATGATCGTATCTGAACTATCCTCCCAGCATTTACTGCAGCTGTGCCTGATGTGTGGGCCTAAATAAGTAAGAACTCGCTTTGGCTACAGCGTTTCTTACAGTGTAACTCCATTTTACAGGTGGACAACTGAGACCTGCTTTGCTGGGAGATGCACAGGAAGATGCTCTAAAAGCACAGAGATGCTCTCACAGATTTGTCAATTGATGGGTGCACTTAAAGAGTTGAATTTTCTCATTGTTCTGTCCACTTTTCATAGCTCTGATCTTCCAGTGATAGTCCTAAAGGCTATACTATCCCATACCAACCAATCCAGTTGCTTGCTCTGTTTTGCTATAATAGGAATTACTCCACCTTTTGATCAGATGTTAGTTGGAGTCATAACATTTTATTCCAGAGCAATGGAATTCATGCTGTTCATCGTTTCACAGTATGACAGGGTCAGTGAATGGGATACTTTCATGGGGGGGGGGGGCAAAACAAAAACTGTTGCCTTGGCAACTGCACACTGCGCAAACAAGTGCCATGGAAATTTCCTTCCTAGCTGCAGGAAGGAAAGAATTCATTTATGCAAATAATTCATTGCTCTGAACCACAGCTAAGTTGGAAATTCATAATATCGTGCAGCAGATTAGCTGCTCTAGAACATTTCCCAGGTCTGGATCTTGTCACAATTTGGAATTGTTTTGCTTCTGTGTCAATGGATTTATATAAAGTTCCCTGGGCTGGATTAACAGATAGATTACACATACCATAGAGTGAGGCCTTAAGTTTGTATGAAGGATGATTTTATCCCACCTCTGCAGTGCAGGGCTCTTCTTTCTTTTTTTAACATTCCCACAGTTGAGAACGTTGTGGTTGGTTTCTTTGCCAGGCAGACGGTGGCCAAATTCCTGACTGTGGAGAAATCTTAAGGTGGTTGGAGCCTGCATAGCCCAAGGAGCAGACTGATGATGTGCAATGAGGCAATTTCAGGTGTAAAGTAGCAGGACATAATTTTCTGTTAATTTATTGCATTTATATTCTGCCTTTGCTCCATGATGGTACTTGAGATGGCATAGATGGGCAGATGGAAGCAGAGAGTAGCATGAATTAGAAGAGGGTGAGACTTTGAATATGACTTCTTGACTTTATCTTTTAATCTTCCCGAGTTACATGTTGACAGAGGCAAGGTACAGGGGGTGAGAAATAGTTTCCAGGTCGACATGCCAATTTTGTATTTGAGAGCCATTGTAATAGTGATGATGAGTATGAGCTAGAGCTTCTCAGTTCAGCCGTGTGTTTGTCGGGAGCCATTGATGAACCACAATCTCTGAGCCTCTTGTCCCCTAGTTTACCTGCAATGTGGGAATAATAGTGCTGACCTTTAAATGATTGTTTATAAAGATTACAGTCATACCTCGGGTTACAGACGCTTCGGGTTGTGCGATTTCGGGTTTGCACCGCGCCAAACCTGGAAGTACCGGAACGGGTTACTTCCACGTTTTGGCGCTTGCGTATGCCCAGAAGCGCTAAATCACACTTTGCACATGCGCAGAAGTGCCGAATCGCGACCAACGTGTGCGCAGAAGCGGCAATGCGGGTTGCGAATGCTGCGCGTTGCGAACGTGCTTCCCGCATGGATCACGTTCGCAACCCGAGTGTCCACTGTACTGAGCCAGTGTATATGTAGGGCTTTTGAGCACTTAGAAAAAGCAGTGACCTGAGTTCTCTGAGTGCCCCTCCTTATGTTGGCAAAACTGCATCTTAATATTTTTGCCCCCATTCTTCATGCCTTTTTGCCCCTTTCCCCTCCTTCAGCTAAATCATGATTGCCAGAAATATCCCAATAAAAAACAAAAGGGAAGGGTGGAGGAAAAGCCTATGGACATTTGGAAACAAAATAAATTACGTAAAAGAAGTAAAGCCTATCCCAAAATGTATGTATTTATTGTTTCTTCTGTTTACAGCACAAACTTTGGGAAGCCTTCGATCATCCCATGAGGAAAGCGTGTAGAGACCACATCCGCAGCCATCAAAGCTGAACACCTGGGTGTAGAATAATGGATTCCAGGTATGAGAGCTAGCGGAAGAAAAGGGTTTGACCTGATGGGTTTCCTTCTGCTAAGAAGTGCCCAGTCTAGGCAGGGCAGGGCCTCACTAACTGGGATTCCTTGCTTGCCCGCAGTATGGCTGTTTTCTCCACCCTGGGAAGCCCCTTTTTGGAGCAATCTTGTTCGCGGAGCCATTACCACCCTTCCCAGGCACACCCACTGAGGCAGGAGCAGCGATATACGGTGAGATGGGGTGGGGGGAGAGACAAGGTGGGCAAATAATGCTGCAGAGTCACTAGCGGGGAACTCAAATGGAGCAGAGCTGCTAGCAGGAAGAGTCAAAGAGGTCTTTTGGATCTCTATTGAACCAGTCCCTTTCAGGAGCTGGATAAAAATTCCATGGTGTTGGCTATCCAGTGGAACATGAATGCTCCACTTTGAGCATTTCTGTATTCTTGGGGGTTGAGCTAGACCTGGAAAGAGCCAATAAAGTATGTTGATTAGATGCTGGGAGTTCAAATCCCTTTTCAGCCATGACATAGGCCATTCATCCTTTCTTAGCTTAGCCTCCCTCGCAGGATTGTTGTGATGGAAAAGGATGTGGGGGTAGGAAACCACGTTTGATGCCCTCAGTTTTTTGGAGGAAGGGTAGGATAAAAATGTAACGATTAAACAGTTGTCAAGTGGAGCTACAGGAAGAGGGAGTTATTTTACAACTTGGCTTGAACTTTTCTGGAAGGTTTATGCCAGCCCTGAAATGCCAGCGACTCTGAAAACTCACTTTCCCGCTTTCCCTAGGCTCTGAGCCCGTCTCGTTTACGACACAAGAATTGCCCCACCTCTCCCAAGAAGGCAGAAACACAAAGTCCTCCAACCCCAGGTTTGCTTCCTGGGTCCAGTTACCAGGAGGTGAAACCCCCAGAGTCAGACTCCACAAGCCCCTTCAATGAATCATGGCCCTCGACTGAGCGCAGTTCTTCCTCTCTGACTCCCGAGGGAGCAAAGAGCCTTCCCTCAGAGCAGATAACGGGGATCAAAGCACTGGCTTCGCCAAAGCCCCCAGAATCTGTTTCAGACAGCGATTCAGTTATTGCCAGGTAAGCCTGCTAGCTAAGGGTTTCTTCTCAGGTGGGTGGGCAGAGTAGCAAGAGTTTACTGGATTTGTGTGGGGATGGGAGTCCTGGGTTCAAATACTACCTGGAAGAAGAACACATCTGATACCCTCAGTCAAATCTGTTTCTCAAACTTAATTTGTTCCGGAAGTCCATTTTAAAACCAAAGTGTTCCAAAACCAAGGGCACTTTCCCATAGAAAGTATTGCAAAATGGATTAATCGATTCCAGACTTATAAAAACAACCCCTAAAACAGCAATTTAACATGAATTTTACTATCCAAGGAGACCATTGGTCCATAAAATGAAAGCAATAATCAATGTACTGTTCTATTTAAAACAAATAAGACAGTACTGTAGATGATAATTTTTTTAAAAAAATCTTAACTTGCACTGATGATAGTCATTGTTTGGATGGGGGGCTTTTATCCATTTCCACAGTCACGCAATCAATCAATCAATCAGTCAATCAATCAATCAAGCTGAACTTTGTTCCACACAGTCACAAAAACAAATTAACCGAAAAGCCTCCGAAACAAAAATGCAAAATAAATAGCAAAAACAAAAGTGCCAAACTTAATTTGTTCCGGAAGTCAGTTTGACTTCTGAAATGTTTGAAAACCAGGGCGCAGCTTCTGATTGGTGCAAGCACCCCAGAAACAATAGCCAACAGCAGCATCGGATGTTCGGCTTCTGAAAAACATTCGAAAACTGGAACACTTACGTACCAAGGCGTTTGAGAACCAAGGTACCACTGTACTGAGTCTCTAGTCTAGCTTGGGAGTGATCACTACATTGAAGTAAAGTTCTTTGTCCATGTCTGTGATGCAGCACCTTTGATCCTTTGGCAGGTATATGGAGCGATTTCGTTATGGGCAGCCCACAAGCCGCAGGGAGCGCTGGGCACCAAATGTTCACTCTGCACAGTTCTGGTGGCTTGGCCACTCGTTTCCCCCTGAATGCAACATCTCCAAGAAGGAGACATCGCCAACTTCAGGTACTTGAGTCCAACAAGAAGGGTGCCGATATGGGGAACACTTTTATCAAGACAGACCAGGATGAGTGGGCCCTCGGAAAAATTGGATTTGTGTTGGAGCAGTACCTGCCCTAGCCAAAAGAGTGGTTGCTATTGGTAGGAAAAACTTCAGATTTGAAGACTTGCAGATTTAGATATGGACATACACATTGGAGCTGTGTCTTTGTCCAGGACTTACCTGTTAATTCCTATGAAGTAGAACTTTTTAGCAGTGGCGGGTAGCGCTCACAGGTCGCTCCTGTCCTAGCTTTTCCCATAAGAGAGACATATGGGACCAATGTGGGACCAGGTTATCTGAGAGAATGCCTTCTACACAGACTCGCCTGGTCAGTAAGATAATCTCAGTGGCCCTCCTCATTGTGCCATAGTCTGCAGCGGCCCATCTGGCATCAACTGGGAAGAGGGCCTAAAATAAATAATAGGAGTGTGCCAGGATTTTAAAAATCACAATATTTAAATCTGTCCCCTCCTCTGTAAAGGTAAAGGTACCCCTGCCCGTATGGGCCAGTCTTGACAGACTCTAGGGTTGTGCGCCCATCTCACTCAAGAGGCCGGGGGCCAGCGCTGTCCGGAAACACTTCCGGGTCACGTGGCCAGCGTGACATCGCTGCTCTGGTGAGCCAGAGCCGCACACGGAAACACCGTTTACCTTCCCGCTAGTACACGGTCCCTATTTATCTACTTGCATCCGGGAGTGCTTTCAAACTGCTAGGTTGGCAGGCGCTGGGACCGAACAACGGGAGCGCACCCCGCCGCGGGGATTCGAACCGCCGACCTTTCGATCGGCAAGCCCTAGGCGCTGAGGCTTTTACCCACAGCGCCACCCGCGTCCCATTAGTCCCCTCCTCTGTAGTTATCAGATAACGCTGCATATGCTCTAAGGTATTTTCTTTAAGGTATCAAAGCAATCCAAAGTGAGATGGGGGGGGGGGCTCTGACGGCCCCCATTATTACTTGGGAGTTCTGTGTAATTTTAGCACCCATTTCTCACAACCAAGCAACCCATCCAAAGGGTGGATTCATGTTGGCATTTTTCAGGGTTCTTCACCTATAATTTAGAAGATAACTTAAAGTCAAGCATATAGTTTTTCAGGCCTATGGATGAAAGGGGGAAGGGAAGGAGGGAGCGAGCCTAGAGCCACCCAAGATTTAAAGATTAGGCTCTTTGCAAAGATGTCTGAACTGTGTGAGTCAGAAATCTGTAATGAAGGTGTCTCCTTGCAGACAGTAGCCAGAGTGAAGTGAGGCAGTCGCTTTTCAGTCCTGCTCTGGACCAGTCTCCCTCGGTGAGTAAGGAGGTTCTCTCTAGGAATGGGGAGGTATCTACTCTGTCCACCAAAAAAGGACATAATATAGTTATGTTATCTTTGTGGATCACTGTTAATCTCAGCCCTCAGGGTTGAGGAATATTGTACAGAATCTGGAGGCATGGGTTCTAATCCTTGCTCAGCGATAAAGCTCATTGAATGACCTTCAGCCAGTCATATCTTAGAGCCTAGCCGGATTGTTGTGAGGATAATATGGAATAACCACACATGCTGCCCTGGTCTCCTTGAAGAATATAAACATGATAAATGGGGAAATCATAAGTGTGAAGTTGATCCTGCTTTGAGGACTGTGCTCTGGGGGGAGAAAATTGTGATGTTCACTATAGCACTTCTCAGCAGGATGATTAGTTTTTGGTTTCTCATTTGGATCTTTTATTAAGAACCAAGCGACCTTAAATTTTCAGAATTTGCAGGCAGGTGGGAGTTTTGCTTGGTCCTGGTTTGGCTGATTACTTTGACAGATCAGAAGACCATTTTCAATTTCCTCTGTCTCAGTAACTCCCTGCTTATTATTGCTGGTGATTGTTTCACCTTAACTGGTGTTCTTCTGCTTCCTGTCCCTACTTTGTCTGCACCAGAGGATCAAAGTACCTTTGTCCCATTGGATTGACCATCTTCTATTTTTTTGGTCATGACCTTGCTAACACTAGGCACTCCATAAGTGCTGCAGCTTCTCCCCTTGCCCTGCTGCCAGAATCCTGACATTCTTTTCCTTATAGAGCAGGCATGGGGAATGTGTGACCCCCTGGATTTTGTTGGACTGCAACTCCCATTATCCCTGACCATTTGCCCCATGAGCTAGAGCTGTTGGGAGTTGGAATTCAACAACATCTGGTGGGCCACAAGTCCCTCATCCCAGCTATAGAGTCTCCTATCTGACCCATTCCTTTGTATGCTCTTTTGTAGGGGGACTCACAGGATTCTTCCACGCTGGACCCTGAGACTGTTAAGCTCCAGGAGAGAGCAGCCAGGCTGTTACACAGAAGGTACTAACCTCCCTTGTATTTCACTCATCATCTAGGCTGCCCTTCCTCAATGTCTAATGGGCCTTCCAGCTTCTCTTTCTGTTCTCTCCCCAGCTGCCCCTCATTCCTAATAACCTGCCTGTCCTCATATGTTTTTCTGCATGCAGCACATCCCCGTTGAGCAGCTCCAGGCATGCAAGCTCTACCCCCACGTCCACCATCACAAATGCTGACACAGACATGACTGGTCGTGCTCCACATCACCTTGGTCTTGGCGAGCTGCAAGGTAAGACATGAGATCCAGGACCTTGCCTCTTAAGGGAGTGTTTTTCAACCTGGGGTCTCCACATGTTGCTGGACTCCAATCTCAACAGCCCCAGCCAGCTTAGCTGGTAAGGTAAGGGGTGATTGGAGTTGTAGTCCCAGCACCTGAAGCCCAAGGTTGAAGAACTCTGTCTTGAAGGAATGCCAGTGTTGTGGGCAATGACAGAAAGTGAGTGTTGTTGGGGGGGGGGGTGTGAGGAAAAGAAAGTTGGCTGGACTAGTAACTGGCTGAGTGCAAGTCTGATTGCCTCCTAAACAGTGTGGATGTTCTTATTTGGCAATTTATGAAGAATGATGGCTGCTTTAGTACAAATCTTTAGACTGCCCTATCTTTCAGTGCATCACTCAAAGGCAGAATTTGGTAAGGGGCATCTCAGTAATCTCCCCTTTCATTTACAAACAAACAAATTGCTAACCCTTCAGGCAGTCCTTGGTAAGTTTCAAAAGGCCAGAGGGGTTGCTGAGCAGGATCCCACATGGACAGGGTAATAGCAGCTGAATAAACTGGGCAAAACAGCAACTGTACAAATTTGTATTGCTAAATTTCTAGAGGTCACAGAATTACTGGCATAGAATTCGTGTTGTCTTGATATTAAATCGATTCTTGTTCAAAAGCACACATGCCTTATCATATGCTGGTTGAGTTGAATGGGCTCTTTTGGACTCCAGGTCCCGTCATCCCTAGCTAGCATAGCCAGTGGTGAGGTATGATGGGAACTGTAGTCTAACAACATCTGTGGAGCCATGGGTTCCTCCTGCCTGCTGTAAAAGATCCAGTGACTGATATAAGCCATCACCAAAGGAGACAAATCAATATACACTTTTTCAAAGATGATGATCCCAAAATGAAAACAGCGATGGGCAATGCCTGTATCTTGCAGAACTTTTTCAGAAGTTCACTGCAGACACTCCATTCATGTGCACCTCTCTCTCTCCCTGCCTCCCTAGGTAGTCTGAATGCTTTCCCTTACTATATCACTCAAAGATCTCAGCCATGTTCTTCTTCAAAACCAGAGGATGATATCCTTTTCCAGTGGCGACTGCGGCGAAAGATGGAGGAAGCGAGCCAGGCTGTTGCTGTGATGCCCCCTCTAGCTTGGAGGAGTCCACATATCCAGCCAACCCGTGCTTCTAGCCTGGTAAGAGTTTGAGGTGAATAAGTTTGCCATTGTTCTGTGCTGTGTAGCTGCAAGGCAAAAGCCTTGGAAGCAGGGGATGGAGCCATGCTTTCAGTGCACAACAGGATGGAGAAGCACAATCAATAGGCAGCGTGTGATGCATGAGAGGACCACAGCTCTTGCTACCTTGTTGTTGAGAGCTGAAGTGGACGAAACCTTGCAAAGTTCATGCACTGTTTCAGGCCACTTCATCTTTATAACTCCCAAGATGCTTGTGGCTATTCCACCTCACCCTACTTCAATTGTTTCGGAGTTGATGAGGCAAACAACTTTCCCATCATAGTATTGATCCTATACAGTATGGCAAAGCGTTCAGAGAGGAGTGGATCTGCTTCTAAGCATCTCACTACTCCATCTCAGAAAGTCCAGTAGATGCAGTCTGAGTCATGTATATTTTTCAATCGTTGTTCCCTGCAGGTAGAAAGAACGGCCCAGAAGCCATCGGAACCTGCAAGTTGGAAGAGTGAAGATGGAAGAGTGCAGCCAACTTCGGAAACCGAGCTGCATGTGAAATCCACCCTCCATGATTATCATCCCTGCTGCCCCACAGACTCTGTGAAAAATGGACCATGCTCCACGCAGCTCATAGAAGCCCCTCCATTCAGCAGTGGGATTGTACTGGATGGAAGTTCAGAACCAAAGGGAGAGCAAGGAGTGAAGGAAGTAACTCTGCAAGAGGAACATGCCCCTGCATACCGAGACTCTCCTCCCCTTGCAAGGCCTGCAGGAACCAACAAGCTTTTGGACCAGAGCACTTTGCATCAGGATCAACAGGCAGCCCGCCCTGTAGAGAGAGTGCACACTGAGCCCAGAGGGAACCAGAAGGCATTCAGAACCGAGCAGGGCCAAGCCAAACCAGGGCCACCAGTCAGTCGCACAAAAGATTCTATTCAACACGTCTTGGGAGAGGTATAAACATATGATCTGGCAATCTTTATGACTGTCATCACAGTGTGATGTAGAGGCCTATCATGCAGAATAGTGAGCACTTGAGTCCGGATGATTTTTCTAGTCCTCATGGTTGCAGAGACAAATGTGAATGCTTTTATTGGCAGCTACTGCTAAAGATTTAGGAATAAGGACTAGGCTGAGGTTTCCATTAATCTCAGACAGGGCTCTTTGACTCAGTGCAGGCCCCTCCCCAGTTCTACCTAGACACTTTCTATCCTTAACACTTTTCTTGCCCTCTGATTCCCCCCCCCAATGTGTTCCAGTTGCCCCCACTTCCTTTATGGCTAACAAAAATTTAATGCTAAATTGTGAAGTATCCCCATATTATATTTCACTGGAGCAGTGGTTTTCATACTGTGTTCCAGGGAAGTTTATGTGAGGCCCTTCATGTGGGAGGCAGTGACAATCAGTTCTGGCAGACAGAAAATTCATTTGAAAGACGGCTTATTCATCATTATTGACCTTCTGCAAAGCCGCTGGAGAGAAAACAAATTCACAGGCTGTGCTGTGAATTCAGACAGGAGTGACAGTGGGACCCAACAGGCCTGGCTAGTGGCCCATGTGAAGTGTTTGCCCTAGTGCATGGCTGCGATGGGCTTGGTCAGGTGGGTGGAGGGACATCCATGGGAGCGAGAGACAATGTGTTTAAAGCTGGAAGAGGAGTATTTGTGCTCCTCTCTTTATTGCAGGTAGTTTTTTCGTTTGTTCCTTCCACTTTCATGGCAGCCTTCTAGGGAGGCTTCTTCCCCTTTGAAGGTGAAGGAGGAACATCATCAGCACCTGGATTCCAGGAGCTGCAAATGCATGCACCACACACACATCTCTTGCTCGGACTTGGTTTGCTCTTGGGTCCCTTTCTCTAGTGCTGCCCAAGCCTGATTCTGGTCCCTCTTTCTCCCATGGGAAACTTTAATGCATCCAGTTATCAAACTTGGTTTAGCAGCCTGCTCCCCAACTGCTACCCTTCAGGCTAACCAGACTGTGTGGCCTGCTGTGACATTATCTCAAAGCACTGGAGGCTGCAGCCAGGTTGGTTCAGACAGCAGGCAAGCATCAGGCCTTCTCTGCATGGACATCTTGGCAGATGTTAAGGAGTTTCTCAGTAGGTAACGTGATGTGGACCCCTTAAAGACCACCGTGCCAGAAAAAAAAGCACTTTCAGAAAGTTTATGTAGATAAAATGTAATCAAGTGGCAAACTTGCAGATTTCCCAGTGGGTTGTGGGGATGACTTTTCTATAGATAAAGAAGATGAACCATCATCCAGCAGCTCCATTTAGCTGCTTGGGGGTATCTGAAATGGGCTCTTCCACTTCTGCTTTCCTTCCCAGGAGGAGATTTAACTAGTTTTCTCTCTCATTCAGGTGATTGCCGAAAGACTTTTCTCTCCACCTGATTCTCCACATCCTCATACGGACAAACCAAAAAGGAATTCAAAGAGTCGAAGCCTGGATGAAGCTCGGCGAAGACCTGTTTCTGCTCCCTCACATCCCCAGCTCCTCAACCTGGCTGCTCAGCTGCTGGAGCAGGCTGAAGGTGGGATAGTTGAGGGAATGGCAGATATGTGGATTTCATGGAGGGCTTTAAACATTCATGGTGGGGTCCATTTCGTCCCACCCGCGCAAGCATGTTCCTTTAGTTCCTGCCTGGCTTCACATTTCATAAACTCTGGACAGGAAACCTAGACCTGGAGTCTGGACCACTGAGTGGCCGTCACCGGCAATGGGCGATGATGATGCTCTGTTCAGTTTCCACTGGGCAAGCATGAGCTTAATTCCGATTTTGCAACTATTCTAAACACATTGACCAAATCAGTAATGGGTGGAATGGAAATGGAGATGTGGCTAGAGAAGGAACAGAGTAAGCAAGAGACAGGGTGTCTAAAGGTGCCTACACCAGTGAGGTTTTTTTTTAATACAGACCTAGAACTACAGATCTTGTATGTCAGTGTTGGTGCTGTAACAGGAGCTATTTGCCGCATGCCTTTAGTCAAAGTACAGGCATAGCCAGAGGCACAATACAGGCACAGCCCAGAAGGAGAGAAAAGTGTGTGGGCTCTATGGGAGGGGGTGGAAGGTGAAGAAGGCTGGAGCAAGAGGAGGGGAATATGTGGAAGCGGGAATTGAGCAGGAGGAATTGGTAAGTGCCTGGGAAGTGGGTTATTTTACAGGTTTGCGCTGATCGTTTGGTTGTAAGCAAAGAAACAACAGACAGCTTGGAACATCCCTGCAGATATTTATTGGAGAGCTCCATCCACAGCCTTGACTGATAGGAAAAGGAGAAAGCACTTAAAGTGGAGTTAATTTTTCTGTTTTGCAGACTCGGATGGCACAGAGTTTGAGGACGACCCCCTGTTACAGGTGCTAAGGGGCCAGAGGGAGTTGTTGCGCAGCCAGCTGAGGTGGGTCGCTGCTCATTGCAAACTGTCCAGAGGCATTCTCGCTTGGGATTGCTGCTGTTTCAAAGTCTTTGCTAGCTGCTGAGAACGGTTGCCTTACGTTGCCTGATGTCCTGTCAGGCTTTCCATGCCCCTCTCCTTTGGCTTTGAAGCATAATGGATACCTGAGAGCAGATTGTTAGAAGTGTTGTCTCCTTTGTCGTCATCCCTGGTGCCTTTGCAGTGTCAACACATTCTCCGTATGTGTCTTCTTCCCACCCACCCCAGCTTTAGATGCAGCTCCTATGAAAAGAGGTCGTTAGAATTCATATTGTTTGATACATATTCTTCCCTCCTTCAAAAGAGTTTAGCTGGTGTGTATAGTTTTTCTCTCCACCCATTCTGTCCCCACAACCAATCCTGTGAGTTAGGCTGAGAAATGATGGCTGGCCCAAAGTCATTTGGTGAGTTTTGTGGCTGGGTAGGAATTTGAGCTGGAGTCTCTCTGGTCTTAGTGCAGTGTTGCAACCATCACACCTCACCATCACTCCATAAGGATTTGTAAGAGGTTGCATATGTTTTAGCATCAGGCAAGAACTCAAGGCTTTATAGTTCTTATTTCATCCAGATTTAATCCTTCCCTAAAGTACAATTCTTGGTATGGACAGGATAGTGGATATTCAGTGATCCCAAGCAATCACTTAAATAATAATAATAAAAGAGAGCACAGAAGTCAGCTTTTTTTGATGGCCTGTATTCATTTTTGCAATGTTTCTAGTCTTTACAGCTGTGACAACTGAAAGCATGTAGGAAATAATCTAGTAATCTCAAAAGTCAGAAGTGTGGCTTATGTTTATTTATTTTTTTAGTGGATTTAGGCATCACACATGCCATTTTGACACTTTTCATATGTGAGAAGCAGAATAAAGTATGCAGGAAATAGAATTTGCTTAATTTATTCACATCTTAGAATTTATGATAAGCTGGCGCTTTTTAGTGCAAAGGGCATTTTGCTTTCAGCTATGAGCGGTTGCTGAGTGCTGCCCCACTGCTCCAAACAAATTGCAGCTGCCTGGTCTGATGGGCAGTTTTTTCTGTGACAGTATGCCTGTGTTGCTTTGGTCTCCAGCCCTTAAAGGTGGTATGCATTTCTACTCTGTTCCCTTGCAGAGCTGTGGATGTCCGCGTAGCTCAGCTTGAAGGCTACCATTCTGATCAAGACTTATCCCATCGATGACAGACGCCTGCACGATCTTCTCTGCACCTTGAGTGTGGTTGAAGGCTCTCTGATTCATAATTTGGGATTACAGCAGTGGACTGGGTCCTGTGCTCCTTGCTCAGACACCTCTGGATGACTTCAGCAACAGGGTTTGGGAGAGGTTCTTATTTATGCTAGCACCCTTCTGGTTTTGGCTGCGCTGCCTGTACCCAACAAGCTGGTGTGTTCATCAAAGTCAACTGGGAGTGCAAAATGACCAGGCACTGGTGTGTAGGGATGTGCCTAAAGCATAAACAGTGCCTTGTTTCCATGGTTTCATTGTGTATTTTTGTGGTGAGATTAAAATAAAAAGTGTATTTTTGGATCAAAATGAACTGTGATGGTTTGCAGTAAGATGACATAACCTATCCAGTACCTCCTGTCCAATTAAATGATGGTTAATGAAGTCTAAAACCATTTGACTTGGAGAGGAGGCACTAGGCAAACATTTTTAATTTATTTTAGCCACCTTTGGAATGGAAAGGACGGATGAACAATCCCCAAATAAATACATTTTATTTTATTAAATGTTGTATTCCACCTTTCTAATTAGCTGTCAAAGGCACCTTACATAGAATTGTGTTTTATTGGATTTTAAACAACGTAATCCCAAAAACAGTAATAAAAACCAACAGTAACATCAAAACACTAGGAGAGTTACAACTGGCAACAGTTATAATTTTGAATTAAAAAAAAACAACTGGCAACAGAACTCTATTGGGGAAGGCACAGGAAAATAAAGAGGTGTTTACTTGGGCCTTAGGTGTGCCTCTTTGGGGAGGGTTTTTCACAGGACCTTTTCAGTTGTGGCACCTCATTTCCTTTTTTTAAAAAATATTTTTTCTTAGTTTTTTTCCTCATTTCCAGTAGTCACCTGCCTAACCTTCAAGAGCAGGGATACTCAAAGGAGTGCTGACGACTGCAACAAACTGCAATGTTTGTGCAGGACAATGCAGTGTGGATGCTATCCTGTAGACCAGCTTTGTAAGTTTAGTCCCTTCTGCAGTAACCTGCTGCATTTCTGTGCTTAGTGCAGAGGATTAGAAGTGAGGGGCCTCTGTCTCACCTCCGCCAACTCGCTGCCATGCAGTTCCTTGTCACATATGCCATTCCCAGGCCAGTGATTAAATACGCTACAGATGAACGTGTTGCCCCTGCTCAGCCAAAGACGACGTATGGGAAGATGCGAGGTGGGACATAGATATAAAAGCATCCATTTAATGTGTCATAAACTGTTTCCTCCAAAGTCTTGGAAATCATATATGTGTGATCCCAGGGCCTCCAGTAGCAAATCTGTCCTGTCCAGAGAGATATTTGGTGCCCTTTTATGCAGCAGCAATGTTAAGACTGCCAGCGCTTAATATAGGAGCCTAGTAACAATATGAGGGAAGATCAAAAGACTCTATAAGGAGCTCCTCGAAATGACCAGGGAAAGAGGAAATAGATGCTGGCAGGCCAGCATAGAATAATCCCAAGAAAACACAACTTTCCCCATGGCTGGTTTCTCATAGCGTCCTCCCTGTCCCTGTTGTCTATTAACAGGGAGCATTATGGGTGAGACTGAAAGCTCATTTAGTGCAGTATTACATTGCCAACCATGATGGCCTGTTCCCTCTTTGATCCCAGCATCTGGTATTCAGTACACAACAGCTTCCATTTAGCTATTGTGGCTAATATCCATTGGCAGTGTTCTCCTTGTCTAAGCCTTTAAAAAAGTGATCTAAGCTTGTGGTCATGACCACATTTTGGAGGTAAGGAATTCCATAAGTGAATTACGAATTTTGTGTTAAGTACTTCACTTCTTTTTGTCAGTCCTGAAACTGCTGCCAATTGGTTTAAATATTGGTGTAACCCCTCCAGTTCCAGTGTGAGAGGATTTGCAGCCCTTGGGCTCTTTAGGTTGTGATGTCTGGCTATGAATGGAGAAAGCGAACTGAACACAGGAGTATCCCTGCAAAAGATTATTTCTTTTCTAAGTTGGGCTTCAAATGAGAGAGAATAAATGGAATACTCTTGAGTGGGGCAAATGGGCAAGCTAGGAATGTGGCACTCTACCACATATTTATTCTGTATGAATATATATATATATACACACACGAGTGTGTCCCATTGTCTTGCAAAGCAACTGGGCCAGACATAGGTAGCTGGATGTCATAGACAGATTGGATGTAGAGGAATGTGTTGCGGGTAACCCAATGGAAGAAGGCTCAGAGCCAGGGAATTGGGGGTGGGATGACGATGAGTGGTTAGATGGAGAAGAGGGAGAAGACTGGGAGGAGGTGGTGTTGGAAGTTGAAGAGGTAACACAGCTTAGTGAGTGGGGAGAGTCTATGGCAGAGAGAAGTCCAGAATTACAGGCAGAAGCTGATGTAGGAGAGGCCCAGAGGCAGAGATGAGTCCGGCTGGTGAAGAGGCACGGGTGTCTCCTCTTCCTGCTGTGACAAGCTGCCCTCCCCCCAGTCTCCCAGAACCAGGAGAGGCATGAAAAGGGCAGAAAAGTTAACTTCACACAGGCACAGTCTCAGATTGCTTGGGGAAAACTGGAGCGGAGGGGCCTTAGGCAGCTGTGGGGAGGCAGGGACCTTCAGTCTTCGCAACCACTTCATGGGGGCAAGACCTGCCGGAGATGAATTGCTGGGCTGATTAGGCCTGGCACACCTGTGCAGATCCTGTTTTTGCTAATAAAAGAGTTAACTCCAATGTGTTCGGTGTGATTTACTGCTGGCTCGCTCCTGTCACTGCCTTATATTGAGTTAAACCATTCATTCATATTCCTCAGTGTTTGCTACACTTAACTGTCTCTCCAGGGTTTCAGGCAGGGTTCTTTCCCAGCCTTACCTGCAGATGCTGGAAGTTGAACCTGGGGCTTTCTGTGTGGAAAGCAGATGCTGTACCTCTGTGCTACGACTTCATCTCGAACATCTAGACATTTGAAAATTCTGCCTTTATTTGGTCACTTCTTTCCCCCTTCCTGAGTCCACTTGATCTATTTATGGGCGTGTCCATCTGTCCCCTTGAGGAGCATTTACCTATACACACACACACCTGAACTGATGTCATCCCATCCCATTTTATAATTTAAATATTTTGTTGGAAGCCTCCGAGTGGCTGGGGAAACCCAGCCAAATAGGCAGGGTATAAATTATTTATTTCTATTATTATTATTATTATTATTATTATTATTATTATTTCCCTATTCTCAAGGCAGCTAAGTGCCAATATGTGGCCACAATCAGCAAATCAGAAACCTGAATGCTCCCTTATCCTTTGATTTCTGACCTTCACCCATGTTCTACATGAAGCCATCACAGGTTTGACTTGTGAGTTAACTTGAACTGTGACTGGCTGGATGTCCATCTGGAGAGGCCACATGAATTATAGCAGTGCAGGACAGTGTGGGAGCTAGCTGGGATGGGTGGGTGTTGAATGGACACAGCTGTGATAGCCTAGGTAGTGCCAGGCATCGAGATGGCCGTGTCTGGCAAAGAACAAGGTACTTTTTGTTGTTTCGAACCACTTTGTCACATTGCTCCCTCAGTCGTCCTGTCCTCATCTCTTGTATTTTAATATTTTGTTGGAAGCCGCCCAAAGTGGCTGGGGAAACCGAGCCAGATGGGCAGGGTAAAAATAATAAATTATTATTATCACTAGCTGAATATTGGCCCATTTTTAGGGAAACAACTTCGTCACTGAACTTCTAAAGTTCTATTCGTTTTTCTGAATTTTTGTTCAGTGAGTAGGATTTGGACAGTGACCTTTGGAGACCTAGGCTTCCTGTCTGTAGCTGGCAGGAGCAGAGATGGCAACTCATTCTTGCCTGCAAATGCCTTGACCGTAAGATATTACTCATATAGCTAATGGTCTGTGTTTGCATCAAAATGACTCTTGCGCAATCTTCCCACGTGAGATTCCTTTAGGTTTCTGGCACATTCTGAAGGATGTGGATGTGACAGGGATGTTGCGAGGGTCAAATGCAATGTGGGTTAAACTGGCATTTATAATGCAGATCCAGTTTTTAATTTGGGATTCAAGATTAATGTGACATGTTTTACAGGTATTCTGTATCTCTATTCCGGAGCAATATGAGTTTTTCAGCAATATGGTCCTTGACATAGGGCTTCTATCTAGTAAAGCAGGATGTCTGTATGGTAGCCTGAATTAGGTGGCTTTACAGGGGGACTCGGCAAATTCATAAAGGATGATGCTATCAGTGGCAACTCGTCATGATGACTTTATGGTACCAGATTCAGAGGACATAAGCTGCTGAATTACTGGTTGCTGGGGAACTATGGGAGAGGCTATTACACTTATCTCTTGTCTTGTCTTTCCAGAGTCGTCTTTTTACTGGCCACCACGTGACTCAGGATGCTGACTGGATCAGTCTGATCCAACAGAGCTCTCCTTTATGTTCTCAACCTTTTGAGTTCTCTAAAACCTATCCAGCTTGTGATGCGTCATGGAGCCAATTTACTAACCCACCAGATGACCTTGCATGGAAGCATGAGGTCTTTATGCGAGCAGGTTCTGAGGGGTTGGGATTATCTCTGTGTGTGTGTGTCTTGTACCCATACATCTGAGCCATCCGCCGGGGTGGACTGATGAATGCAGCTCCCCCAGGGCACCCTGTCTGGACTTGTTGCGGTGTCAGCAATCGCCTGGTCTGACCTCCATGTTGTCTACCTGGGAGGGCTGGTGAGAGATGAGGCAGCGGTGACAGTGTCTATTAATAAGAATGTCACTTGTCGTTATGTAACGGAGTCCCACTGTGCCATACCTTGCTTTGTCGCATTTGTGAGGTAGGATCACACCCCCCCTATTTTTTTTTACCACCCAATTACATAAAGGCATAATAAGCCATTCAGTCGGTGCATATTAAACAGGGCTTTTAAGTACTGCCAGTGGTGGTTCTCCTTTGCACTCTGATGGTGATATTTTGTGGGGATGTATCACAAGGAGAGGTCATGAGGCCTAGTTCCCAGTTCCTCCTTCAAAATCCACACAAAGCGGCAAGGAAAGCCTGAATCACCAGGTATCTCTGCCTGTCACAGCCCAACTCCAGCAACCTGTCCCTAGTATAAAGGGTGGGGAGGGGGCAGGAGAAGAATACACGGATCCCCAGTCCATGCCTGCATTCCGACAGAGCGAGCTTTCCACATGCACATACTACTTTGTAGTAGCAATCCAGCAAATTTGAAGGGTGCGTGCAAAGGCATGCATGCGTGTGTGAGAGTGAGTGAGAGAAAGAGAGATCTGGGGAGCAGGAGGACATAATTCAGAGAAAGGCCTACCTCCAGAAAGGTGATTTCCTAGTGGGGAACAACAGCACGAGGCCCTTTTTGTAACTTGGCTCCAAGCGGTTAGAAAGGGTGGCGTCTCATTTGCAAGGGTTTTTAATTTATTTATTTAACAAAACGGAAAAGAGGGAGGGAGAGAGGGAACTCCTAGGACGCCTGGGTTCTCTATATTTACCATTCCCGAGGGGCAGATCTCCTGAATTAGGGCGAGGCAGAACTGTGCCCCGTCCCCCCCCTCCCCGCCGCCGCCAACCTCAGCTATATATACAGTATATGTATTCTCTCCCTTTGAAGAAAGATGGGGACTGCCTATATAATAAATGGCTGAGGTGGGGAAAACGTTGGGGCGCCTCCCATCTATGCTCAGCTCTTTTGAGGGGGGGTTGGAGAGCGGCCGGCCAGGCTAACAGTAGCCCCTTTGTGCCGTCCCTTCCAGCTGCCCCTTTTGTTTCAGGGTTGTTGTTTTTTAACCCCCTTCGGTGCGATCGCACGGCGAAAAAAACACACAAAAAAGCGGGTGGGTGGCAGGGTTCAAAACGAGGAAGGGCGTGTGTGGGGGTGGGGTGTGTGTGTGGGGGGGTGTGTGTGTGGGGGTCGCCTGTCGGATCCCGCGCCTGCACCCCCCACCTCGTTTCCTTGCGCCCCTTTTGTTGCAAGCCGCCGATCGCCCCCCCCTTCCCTGCCGCCCCCTCCTCCTCCTCCTCCCCGTCTTTCTCCGAGCCTGATCCCGCCCCCGCCCGCCTGCGCTCCCCGCCCCGCCGCTGCTCTGCTCGCCTGCCCGCCCGCCCGATCGCCTCGCTAGCTGGCTGGCTGGCGCTCCCCAGCCGGAGACGGGCAGGAGGACGGACGCGCATCCGAGGGGCCGGGCCGGAGAGGATCGGCTGGCGGCGTCGGGCGGCCGCGCTGCTCCCTCCCCTATTGTCTCGGCTCGGCCCGGGACTGGCCCGGGCTGCCGCCGCCGCCGGGGTACATCAGGATCGCGGCGCCATGGTGGTAAGTGAAGGCGCCTTTCTCTCTCTCTGGCTGGGGTGGTGGGGGGGAAGAGGAGATGTGGGGCGGGCTTAGGGGGCGCCTTCTTTTCCTCTTGCGCGGCATGCACCTGTTACCATCGAAACCCACATCCGGCGCCCCTAGGAACACACCACCGCGCCCCGTCACTCTCTTCGCCGGGGCGGGGTGGAAAGAGAGGCCCCCCCATCAGATTCCAGCAAAATGCAGAACGGGGAAAAGTCAGATGAAAACCCCTTATTTTGCTTCCAATAGCTTCCTCTCCGCCTCACCCCCCTCCCGTGGCATTTTTTTTGGGTGGGGGGCAGTGGGAACCCGACCCTCCCTTAAGTCCTGAAACTCGGGGAGATCTAGGTCAAGGGAGCGCTTTGGATCCCCCCTGCCAACCCATCAGCGCCGTGGCGCAAAGGGGAAGATTCCTCTGCCCTAGAGAGAAACCGCAATAATTCACCAAGACAGCCGACCCACTCCCCCCCCCCCACGCGTCGCCACCACTTTCTCCCCATCATTAGGAGTTGTGCCTCATCCATTGTAATTAGAACATCACACACACACACAAATGCGCTCCACAACTTCCCCCAAATAATTAGGAGGCTGTTCTCTGCTTCACTCAACATCAACTGTTGGGAGTGCAGCAGCAGTAGCGTTGCTAGGCCCCGGCAGCTGGATTTGCAGCAAAACCCCAGAAACAAAAGGTGAAAAGCCAATGTCAGGAAGCAGGCAATTAAGACTAGAATTAGGTGATAAGGAGCACTGGCTACTGTAGCCTGGAGAGGGATCTATGATGCTGTCCACAATTTACAGTGTGTTGGAGCAGCTACTTTCTGCCATTGTCTTTCTGGCCAGTGGGAAAGAATTCCCTGTTGATATAGGTGGACCAGAAGCACCATTAACAGACTGGCCCATTGGTAGGCACAGCGGGGGACGGACGGACACAGATATACAGAGTCTTGATCCACTCAATTCTGAAAGAAATCCCGAAAAACAAAAATCACCTCTGTTCCACTTACCAGTGTCTTTGTGGTGTTTGTCTGTTACAGCTCCAAGCAGTTTTGCACCAGACTAACAGAGGCATTGAGTGGAGATGGATGGTGCTTTCCTGTGCTTAAAAGGAATTGGAACTGTCTACAGAGAGGCTTGGCTTCACATGCTGTCTCTCTGTGGTCAAACAGGTCTTGCAGGGTTTTGAAATGATGCAGAACCCTGCAGAACCTGTTTTGCTGGAGGCGAAAGTAGGGTTGAGTGTACTTGCACCCGTGAGCGACAGTCTTTTTTCTCCCAGATTGCCTTCAAATGCTCTGAGCCCGATTCCTTTAAGTTGGGCATGGGGAACCTGTAAGCTTTCAGGTGCTGTTGGATTACAACTCCCGCCATTCCTGGACATCAGCTGGGGCTGATGGGAGCTGGAGTTCAACAGCGACTGCAGGGCCACAAGTTCCCCATCTCTGCTTCAAGTTGAGGAATAGCCAGTGTTTTTATGCAAGGCTTGACATTACCATTCCCTCCAGGTTCTGCCAGCGTACCTTCCCCCCCCCCCCCGGCTTCACTTTCCCCTTAATCCCTTTAGTAAGACGTAGGATTTTTATTGACGGACTGATAAATAGGAAGTTGTAAAAACAAAATGAAAACAAATCACATTTCCACATTTGCTCCAGGAACAGCTGCAACGAAACAAACCCATGTTGCATATGTGCAAAGAGAAAAATGCAAATGTGTGTGAAAAGTCAGTACACCTTGGTGCCTTTTCTGCTAGGTGGGGTGGACAAAGGCAGCAAGAGGGAAAGTGGGGGCAGGGTGGCCAGGAGAGGGGAGGAAGGTTTGCTTGAGTTGTATGTGGTAGCTAGTATAGGTATGTGTTGAATGCAGTTTGCATTTATCTAGAGCTATACGATCAGTAGAAGAGACACTTTTGGTGGCCCTGCCACTGCCACCGGCTCCCGCCCAGTTGGCATTGACGCATGACAGGGCCTTCTTGGTGGTGTGCCCCATCTACGGATGTCTTCCCTGGTGCGGTGGGTCTGTCTCCATCATTCAGGAGGAATTTAAAGACATTCCTGTTCACCCAAGCATCAGATAGCTGAAATATGCTGTTCTTGGCAACCTTGAAAGGCTTAGCTGTGGGGATATGTAACTGTTTTTAGAGGTTTTAAATATTTCATAAGTTTTTTATTTATTTTACTTTTAATTGCTTGGCTGTTTATTGCCCTGGGCTCCCTCAAAAGAAAGGGCGGGTTAGAAATTAAATAAATAACAACAAGTGTGCTTTGCAATTATATATTGCCTGCCTTTCATTACACAATTCCGGGTTGCGACATAATTAACAACGATAATCCAAAAACAATTAAGGGCAGATGAAAAGGCATGGTTTAAAATTCACATCGCAGTTCAGTCCAAATGTAGCTAACATCCCATTAATGAAATTGAGGTCATCTCTGAGTTAGCACCACAGAGGTGGGTGCTCACATTTTACTTCCCCGCTTCTCTTATTTCTGGACCGCCAGGGGCCACAGATTCATACCATACATTTAAAAAACATTTAAAGCTCATGACTTTCCCCAAAGGATCCCAGGAACTGTCTGCTAAGGATCCTGGGTATTGTAGTTCTGTGAGGATGAAACTATAGCTCCCAGAATTCTGGGTGGGGGATAAGTGAAGTGTTTTAAATGTGCACCAAATGTGTTTTAAATATATGGTGTTGATCTGCCCTGTATGGGCCACAAGCTGGAGATACTGAGAAGAGGTCAGCGCTGACTTGCTATCTTGGCCGCTGGAACATATAGCTTGAATTCTGCAAGCTTTCCAAAGTCAAGACTGATGGGAAAGTGAAAGTTAAGCAGAACCTCACGCTGTGTGTGGTTTTACTCCTATCTCTGGGCCTCTGTTAACGCAACTCTAACGTCAGGAGTTTTGAGTGTCAAAGTTTATCTCTGCTTTTGCAGAAACGGGTGTCTTTGGTTGTAATGTGTAGCAGAGTAAGGCTTTCCAGTAATGTGAAAGGGACTGTTGGTTGTTTTCTTTCTCTTGTCTCTTGTTTTGCAACAGAAATGCACAAAATAATAAGCTATTCCCCACTTTTCTAGAGATCAGGATGCCTTGGGCCATCTGCATGAAAAATTTCAGCTTTGTAGCTAGTGTGGACTTGCTGTAACCATTTCAGGGCAGGCATTATGTCACCCATTTTTAAAGAAAGACGCACAAATTCCTCCCTTCTCAGTCCTATTGTTTGGTTGCCCCTTAATGATTTATATGTCATCTAGTAGTTTCTGGCACTTTCTAGTTATCAGGGGACCTTGGCTTACATCTGTGCCAAATCTCTGGTTTCTTAGTAGCATTGATGTATTGTAACAGTGGTCTTCTTCTTCTTCTTTGGCGATCACTCGTAGCCGAATAAGATTCTCATCCATAAACACGGTTTTAACAATGAGTCCGTAAGTGACTGTGGAGGCCAGTTCACGAATGGCACTACAAGAGGGACCGGCAACAAAATGTTGTAGTGCTCCTTTTTTGTTCCAGCAAGCCAGCTAGCCTCCACCTACTCCTCTTATGATATTTATTGTTAAACAAAACCCATATACCACTTGATTGTAAGAAAACCTCTAAGCAGCTTACGAAAGCATGAAATAAAACATTAAAATTGTTGATTAAAGCGGTTAGAAACAGGTATTTGAAAATATTCAAAAGTTGGTTAGACGGCCTCGGCCCAGTATACCTGAAGGAGTGTCTCCACCCCCATCATCCAGCCTGGACACTGAGGTCTAGCTCTGAGGTCCTTCTGGCGGTTTCCTCACTGCTAGAAGCTAAGTTACAGGGAACCGGGCAGAGGGCCTTCTCGGTGGTGGCACCCTCCCTGTGGAACGCCCTCCCTTCAGATGTCAAGGAGATAAAGAACTACACAACTTTTAGAAGACATCTGAAGGCAGCCCTGTTTAGGGAGGTTTGTAATGTTTGAGGTTTCATTATGTTTTATAAGAACTGTCAGCCGCCAAATGCGTGGAGTATAAATATCATCATCATCATCAAGAGAAATAAAAGCAGATATAACTTCTACCTGTCTGGATAGGCTTGCCTAAACAAAAATGTTTTAAGCAGGTGCCAAAAAGAGAACGCTGAAGGTTCCTGCCTGCTATTAATAGGTGTAATAAAAAAGCGATGTAGATGCAATAATTAAACAAAATTTGCCAGCCTGTGTTCCCTTTTAACTGGAGAAACCAGCTTGCATAGGGTCAGCCCCTTGGCTTGTCACTGAGGCAAAAAAAAACCCTGCTTGTGAGCTTGAGATACAGAAAGATTTTTAAAAACTGCTGAATAGGCCAGTTTTGGTATTAAGTGCAGAGCTAAGTCAGAGGTACTTCCCCTGAAACGCACGCCAGAGGGGAAAAATAGCTTGGGAGGAAGTTTCTGCTTGATTTCCTGGAGACAGCGGTAGCTTTTCTTGATCTGTTGCTGTTAATGCAGGGCTGTGGGAGGAAGGCAGATGAGGGTCAAGGGAAGTCACCATGTCTTAGGCAAGTGTGGGATTTCTGTGGGGGAGCCTCCCGGAAAAAACTCCGTTTTCGTATCAGGCATTGGGACTTCTTGTTCCTAGCTTCCAGATAACACTGAAATCTCACCAGGAACACGAGCCTTTGCTACAAATTGGAATGAACACTTTTTGAAGTGTGCAGGAGGCGCTCCAGAAACAGACATCTGTAGGAAAATGCACTAAAATTCTACAAACAGGGAATCCTCAATTCTTTCTTTGTATTGATTAAAAAATGTAACCCATCTTGCCCCCTTACAACGCACCCAAACATCACATTAAATGTAAAGGTAAAGGGACCCCTGACCATTAGGTCCAGTTGTGACAGACTCTGGGGTTGTGGTGCTCATCTCGCTTTATTGGCCAAGGGAGCCGGCGTACATTTTCCGGGTCATGTGGCCAGCATGACTAAGCCGCTTCTGGTGAACCAGAGCAGTGCACGGAAACACCGTTTACCTTTCCTCCGGAGCGGTACCTATTTATCTACTTGCACTTTGACGTGCTTTCGAACTGCTAGGTTGGCAGGAGCAGGGACTGAGCAACGGGAGCTCACCCCGTCACGGGGATTCGAACCGCCGACCTTCTGATCGGAAAGTCCTAGGCTCTGTGGTTTAACCCACAGCACCACCCGCGTCCCAACCATTACAATATGAATAATTATCCTTGTGTTTTATCTATATGACCCAAAGCCACCATTTGGAAGCATCCTAGGTGCCAATGAAAGGATTCTAGATTATCCTTTCTCCTGATCCTGTAGCCTACCTGGTGTCAGACTACAACTCCCATCTTCCCTGACCACTCCTCATGGTGGCTGGTGCTAGTGGGAATTGTAGTTTAAGGTTACCCACCTTGTCTTAAATGATAGCTTTCTATTTGTAGGCATCATATAAGGCCCCTTCCCTCCACGGCAGACTAAAGTGGTATAACTGAGACACAGGTTTATAGCCTTATTGACATTAAGCCAAAGTATGGAAGAGTATTTGAAAGTTATTTAATGACTGCCTGTACTAATATGAAGCTTCGTGAGTCTTGAGAACCATGCATCATGGTATGTTAGACTGGCAGATGAGAAAATGAGACTTTTTTGGTGTGGTGGCCCCGTATTTGTCTAACTCCCTTACCTGGGAGACCGGGGATGGGAATAAGATTGATTCACTGGCAAAATATACCGATAATAATATGCAAACCAAACACAGCTGCCCTCCAAAACTGACATGTCTCTGAATTGTACAAAGCAGCTTGTCAACCAAAGAAATTACAGAAATGTGAACATTAGGGTAAAGTGTGCATATACATGCTTATATTAGTAAAAATAGCATACAAAGTGCATTTTAGGGGAAATTCCTTTGCACAATGTGTGCATTAGGCAGAATTGCTTAATTTTCTTTATGTTGATCTTGTTCTGTGAACTGCCCTGAGACCTCCGGGCATAGGGCGGTATTCAATCAATAATAATAATAGTAGCAGTAGTAGAAGAATAAGAATAAATCCTTACTAAAATGCTGGTGAATTTTCATGAGAATTAAAAAACACATCCTGCAAACTGATGTGGAAATATGAGAAGCAAAGTTAAGGCTGGAAAAATGAGAATTTAAGAGAAACCCCAAACAGATCAACCTAGCCTTAGCTGATGGAATCATAGAATCATAGAATCATAGAGTTGGAAGAGACCACAAGGGCCATCGAGTCCAACCCCCTGCCAAGCAGGAAACACCATCAGAGCACTCCTGACATATGGTTGTCAAGCCTCTGCTTAAAGACCTCCAAAGAAGGAGACTCCACCACACTCCTTGGCAGCAAATTCCACTGTTGAACAGCTCTTACTGTCAGGAAGTTCTTCCTAATGTTTAGGTGGAATCTTCTTTCTTGTAAAAGATTCTTCTACTTCTTCTGCTTTCAGAAGCTGCTTTCAGAAGCTGCTTTCAGAAGCTGCTTTCAGAAGCAGCTTTATTTCAAGCTGCTTTAAAATATGTAGTGCTCTGCATTATTTCAACTACTTCTGTTTCTTAATTTATTTATTTTTGTGATTTTGTTTTTTAACGATTTCTGTTTTGTTGTGCTGATGTCTGCCTTCTGGACCCAGAAAGTGGCATCAAAATCTTTGAAATGGTGAACTGAGTGAGATGGCTGGAAAGGTGCATTCTTACCCATATTGTGCAGAGCTAATGATGATTGTCTACATGGGGGTGTTCATTCTACCAGCCATGTGCTAGACTCTCTACTATGATCAGCTGTTGCAAGCCATCCACGCAGCCCTTCTGCCATGGGAATCTGTGAACGTGCCCTCCTGTTGCGTGTGAGCGTTTCAATCTGGCAAGAGACTCTTTCCACACAAAGCTCAATCCTTAATGGCGTTATATGAACCTATTCAGGACAGATAAAAGAAAGTGCTTCTTCCCATAGTTCATAGTAAAACTATGGAATTTGCTCATACAAGGGGCAGACGTGACCACCAAGTCAGATAGCTTTAAAGGTGGAGTAGACAAATTCATGCCCTGGGTAAGATAGCTCAGTTGGTTAGAGCATGGTTCTGATAACACCAAGGTTGCCGGTTCAGTCCCTGTGTGGGACAGCTGCATAGTCTAGTGGGTTGGATTTGATGGGGATTATTATTATTTATTGAATTTATATACAGTGATACCTCGGGTTACATATGCTTCAGGTTACATACACTTCAGGTTACAGACTCTGCTAACCCAGAAATAGTACCTCGGGTTAAGAACTTGGATGAGAACAGAAATCGTGCTCCAGCAGTGCGGTGGCAGCAGGAGGCCCCATTAGCTAAAGTGGTGCTTCAGGTTAAGAACAGTTTCAGGTTAAGAACGGACCTCCAGAACGAATTAAGTTCTTAACTCGAGGTACCACTGTACTGCCCTATACCCGGAGGTCTCAGGGCGGTTCACAGACCAAAATCAACTTAAAAACCACAATTATATAATCAAAATAAAAACAACAACCCAATAACAACCTCCCTCAAAAAAACAACAACATTTTAAAAGGGCATAGGATGTAAATCAGATCAGCCAAAGGCCTGGTTAAAAAGGAACGTTTTTTGCCTGGTGCCTAAAGGTGTATAATGAAGGTGCCAGGTGAACTTCCCTGGGGAGAGCATTGCACAGACAGGGAGCCACTGCAGAGAAGGACCATTCTCATGTTGCCACCCTCCAAACCTCTCGAGAAGGAGGCACACGAAGGAGGGCCTCAGAAGATGATCTCAGAGTCCGGGTAGGTTCATATGGAAAGAGGCGGTCCTTGAGGTATTGCAGTCCTGATCCTCAGGGTCCCTTCCAACTCTACAGTTCTATGATTCTATGAAGGATTATAAGGCTACCTGGAAGCAGTTTGCTTCTGAATGCGAGTTGCTGGAAATCACAGGAGAGGAGAATGCTGTTGCTCTCAGGTCCTGCCTGTGGACTTTCCAAAGGCATCTGGTTGGCCATTGTGAAGATGCTGAATTAGATGGACCACTGGCCTGAGCAGGATGCTGAAGTAGCTGAGCCACTGCAGGCCTGTTCTTATGTTCTTAAGTCCTTGCTATTCAGGGGAAAGGCTCAAACATTGCACCACCAGTGCACATCATGGGTCATATGCCTTTACAGAATGTCTGGATCAACTAGGGATGCAGGTGGCGCTGTAGTCTAAACCACTGAGCCTCTTGGACTTGCTGATCAGAAGGTTGGCGGTTCGAATCCCCGCAATGGGGTGAGCTCACGTTGCTCTGTCCCAGCTCCTGCCAGCCTAGCAGTTCGAAAGCACACCTGTGCAAGTAGATAAATAGGTACCATTGCAGTGGGAAGGTAAACTGCGTTTTCATGCATTCTGGTTTCCGTCATGGTGTTCTGTTGTGCCAGAAGCGGTTTAGTCACACTGGCCACATGACCCGGAAAGCTGTCTGTGGACAATCGCCAGCTCCCTCGGCCTGAAAGCGAGATGAGTGCCACAATCCCATAGTCGCCTTTGACTGGACTTAAACATCCAGTGGTCCTTTTTACCATACCTAGATGGATTCTGCTTCGCGTACGGCAGAGGGAAGGCATTCCATATTTCTGGAGCAATGGCAGACAATGCCTGCATTGGGATGGCCCACCCTGTGGTTTTCTGTAAGGGCTGATGGCAGTCTACTCATAAGTATTCCTGGGAGGGAGGGTTTTTGGAGAAGAGGGCATGGCTCAGCGGCAGAGTATCCGCTTTGCATGAAGAAGGTCTTGGGTCCAATTCCTGGTATCTCCAGGTAGGGCTTTGAAAGGCATCCTGCCCCAAACCCTGGAGAGCAGCTGGTGCTACCGGTCAGCATAGACAATATTGAGCATGATGGGTGCATGGCTTGGTAGAAGGCTTGGTAGAAGGCAGCTTCCCATGTGCCAGATGAGGGTTAATCAGAGAGGGAGTTTCCCAGCAGATCTTTGTAGGGGAGACAAAATAGAGAAGTAGAGGGGGTCCTGGGGCAAGGAACATGAGTGGAGGAAAGGGAAAAAGCGTCTCAGCTGATCATGCATCCCAGCGCACAACAGCGTTCCTCCTGTTGTAGCATGCGTCAGCCAAAAGCATCCTCCACAGTGCACACTCGGGTATTTCCTCACCACAAGTCACAAGGGCAGCTCAGATGCCTGTTGGATTCCTGGGGGTGACAAAATAGCTGCAGATCTCAGCCTCCCTGCTGCCGGTCAACTGCTTGCGCAGTCTTGCTGCGGTGTGCGGTTGAGCTTTGTGCCTGCTACCAGCCTGTGTCTTTGGGTTGCTCGGGAGCTGTAGTCTGGTCCAGAACAATGGGATGCTTTTGGGAGCTGTCATTGCATAGCCCAGTGGTAGAGCATCTGCTTTACTTTCGGAAGGTCCCAGATGCGATATCTGCTGGCATCGCCAGCTAAAAGGGTCAGGTACCAGACTCTGCCCCAGACCCTGGAAAGCCGCTGCCTATAAGGGTAGGCACAACTAGACTAGATGGGCAAAGAACCTGCCCTGGTTGAAATCGCCTTCCTGTGTTTCCTCTGAGTAGCTGCAAAGTTTCACAGGAAGGTGCGCAATACCTAATTGATTGTCAGTCTATCTATAGGGACCGGAAGTGAGCTTTGGATCTCTGCGATGAAAGTATTTAGGTAGAATTCCCAAGCAACGCCAGGGCTAAGGCTGGTAGTCTGTCCGTCCATCTGTCTAATATAACAAGGAAACAAGGAAATGTCAGGGCAGTTTTGAAAGGTTCAGTCCACCATCTTGATTCAAAATTGCATTCTCTCTAGTTCCCAAGGGTGGACACTATAGTTTTCCAGCTCTGACAAAATGGAAAACTGCTGTGGTTGGAATCCATTTTCTGGTTTGTTAGCTCGCTAAAGTTAGGGAAGAGCAAATGAATCACAGGTACGATCCACAGTCTTATTAATATCTTATTTACCTGATATGTTGATTGTCCCAATGTGGTCCCTGTACCAGCCTTTCCAAACCTGGTGCCTTCCAGTTGTTGTTGGAC
Organism: Podarcis tiliguerta; assembly: GCF_965153285.1. Lineage (NCBI taxonomy): Eukaryota > Metazoa > Chordata > Lepidosauria > Squamata > Lacertidae > Podarcis > Podarcis tiliguerta. Next base: position 68,628,676 of record NC_139541.1, read on the forward strand.
TACAACTCGCCCCTTACCTGACTGCCAGCCATGGTTTCTGGGGCCGATGGTAGATGTAGTGTAACAATATCAGGAGGGCGTCAGGTTGGAGAAGACTGCGACAGCCCATAGAGAATTGAGAGAAAAACCGTCTTTGTATCAGGCAACTTCCTGTGTTCTTATTTACAGCCAAGAAACAGCACAAACAAAACAGAGCAACAGTGAAATTAGCAGAAGATTGTAGTATCAATTCATTCAGGTAAATTCCTGTAAAAATACAAGTCTTTTTATACCTAGAGATTCCATATGTCCAGAATTTCCCAGACATAGCTGGTATTCAGTCCGGGGAAATCTGGACATATGGCAGCCCATGTCGGCAGTGTGGATTTTGGTGAATTTCATTTAAAAAAAGCTGGAAAACTTGTGGTTGTTTTTTTTTTTAAGATTTTGTAAAGAAAGCTCAACAACTTTGCCAAAAAATCCTCAACAACCCTAACTAAAGGATTAAAGTGAAGTGATTTATTCCATGATAGTCATAACTCAAAATAGAATCAATGAAATTAATGGACATGGTTAACTTTGAGCCATCAATTTTAATGGGTCTACTCTGAGTAAATCTTAGTTGGATACAGCCCTCGGTAAGAGGTAACTGACATCTCTGAGGAGGGTGTTCCAGAGGTGAGGTATTTTCACCAAGAAAGCCCTATCCCTGGTTGCCACCTGCTTGAACTACCAAGGTGGGGCAAGTCAGATGAGGATTTGAGTAAACAGGCAGGGCTGCATGGAGGAAGGTGGTCCTTGAGCTATGCTTGTCCCAGGCCATTGAAAGCATGATAGGGCAAAATGAGTTCTTTGAATTGCTCCTGGCACTGAGTAAATGGAGGATGACTCAATTTGCTCCTGCAGAGGAGTGTTATTCCATTGACTGCCGTGCTTTTCATCGCTGTGAGCAGGCACCTGGGCTGAATCACAACAGGCTTTGTGTAAAACTGGAACTTTTCCATGTGGCCGTCTCCAAAGCCACCAGCCTCGCATCTTCTCTCCCCTAGAAATGTGTCGTAATTAAACAAAGCATCATCATTTTCAGTTCCCCCACTTCCGCTAGCTGAGGAGGCTGACCAAATTGAGCAGGGGAACACCGGACGCAACGGCAACACCCCATAACTTTTTGTCTCACAGCGCATGACTGGGGGAGAGAGGAAGAGATGTGGATTTGTTGCTCTGAGCTGTTCTAGACTGCATTGGCAGAAATATTGTGTCCAGATCATGGGAAGCAGGGAGACCATTGTCCTCTAACCTCCCTTGGAGCACTGTGTTCTGGGCACTGCAGTTGAAGAAGAAAATCAACAAAGTCGAAAGTGCCCAGAGGAGGGCAAGGGAGATGGTGAGGAGCCTGGAGACCAAGGCCAAAAATGAAAGGTTGGAGGAGTTGGGTATGTTGTTTAGCCTGGAGAAGACGAAAGGGTGATGTGATAGTCATCTACGTGGCAGATAAGACTGTCAGTGGCTACCAGACATGAAAGCTATGCTCTCCCTGAATGGTCAGAGGCAGTAATGGTTCTGAATACCAATTGATGGAAACTACAGGGAGGACAAGTGTTCTTGTGCTCAGATCTTGCTTAAGGATTTCACTCAGGGTGGTTGCTGTGAGAACAGGATGCCTGGACTAAATGGGTCACTTGCCCAATCCAGTGGTTTGTCTTATGTTCAAATATTTGAAGGGCTGTCACATAAAGGAAACAAAATTTATTTTCAGCAGGGGTAGGGAGCCTCTGGCTTACAGGCCAACTTTGGTCCACCAGGCCATTCCCAGAAAATCACTCCCCACGTCTGACGCAGCATCAGGAGTGAGGCCGGTATTGGCATTGCTTCAAAGGAGCATTTCATGGTATCGTAGAGTTGGAAGGGACCACAAGAATTATCTAGTCCAGTCCCCTGTAATACAGGAATCTTCTGCCCAACATGGGACTCGAACCCACAACCCTGAGATTAAGAGTCTCATGCTCTACTGACTGAGCTATTCTGGATCACAGAGGGGTTCGCATTGAAGCCCCTCCATTTCAGACTCTTTAGCAAGACTCCTCGATGGGACACGCCCAGCATGCCTCCAAAGATGCTTGTGGCCTGATGTCATTGTGATGTCATGTGATTGACAGGTGGGTGGCCTCTGCTCACTTTTTAAATCTAGACCAGGCCTGCCGGGGGAAAAAGGTTCCCTAGCCCTGCTCTAGAAGGCAGGATTCCAACCCGTGAGTTCAAATGACAAGAAAGGGGATTTTGAGTAAGCACTAACTTCTTGATGGAAGGACCTGTTTCACAGGCAGACTTGGCCCTCCAGATGTTTTGGGACTACAACTCCCATCATCCCTGACCTGGTCCTGTTAGCTAGGGATGATGGGAGTTGTAGTCCCAAAACATCTGGAGGGCCGAGTTTGCCTATGCCTGGTGGAAGACTCTCCTTTGTTAGAAGTTCTTATGCAGAAGCTGTTCCGGTTTCTGATTTTATCCCGGAATATCCCACTTTTCCTTAGTATTTCCCTATTTTCACTGGAGAAATGCTGCAGGGTATGCCACCAATCTTAGCACGCAAGAGGGTCTGTAGGAAAAGAGGTGGTCTTTCGGGTATTTGAGTTGTCCCACCAAGGCTGACGAGCAGGCTTTGACTAGCCAAGCTCACCTTATTTATATACGAGAACAATCAAAGACTGGGGGAGATTTGTGGATTATATGAAATGTTATCGTACACAAATAAACTCATTAGCAGGATTAATTTAAACCAAACAGTTAAAATTAATGTGAAAGAATAGCCAGGGAGTAATTAATAATTGGAGTAATGAAGTCCCAAAACCACTGAAAAATAATTGGAGTAATGAAGGAGATATAGCATTACAATTAATATATATATATATATATAAGAAACTGCAAAAAGAGTGGGGAAAAGTAAAAATATACATATTTGTTGGAAAATATTAGATTGTATTTTTGTCAAAATATTTTTGAAAAACTGAAATGTACATATATATTTATATGAAAAGAACATTCAGGGAGGTTTGCTTCAGCGCTGCCCCTATATATAGACCTGTGAGCTTTTACAGGATCGGCTATGGTATTGTGTAATCCCACTCTGGATTATTTTATTTTATTTTGGGTGTTTCAGCATCTGAAATGCGTAATGTCACGTGATCGCAGGTCTCTCAGTCTTCCAAGCGGTGTCCTGTGATATCTTTTGAGCTATCCAACGAAGGGGCTAATGTTATGTCTAACGACGTTACTTTTTCTTCCTTTTTTAAATCAGTTATATGGATGGTGGTGGGGAAATGACAAGCTAGCAAACCGAGCAGCGATTAAAAAAAAAAGGGGGGGGGGGATTGATTGCAAACAGTCCTTGAAGAGAGGTTGACAAAATAAAATGTGTCTCGGCAAACTGGGAAACTGAGCTAGATAATGTGGCAGCCGATGTAGGGAGAAAGCTGGATGGCATCTATTAAAGATGCTGTTGGTATAGAATGTCAGGGACCGGCATTGTACTGGGAGATCAGCCATTGTATCCTTTTGTAACTTGGGAGGTTCCTGCGATTATCTGCCGAAGATACTGTGAAATCTGTCTGCCAACCGATCCCTGACTTAGCTGCAGGGTGGAATTGTAGCAGGCCAGCTCTGAGCCTGAAGAGTGATCTCCGGAGAACTTTATTATTTTTTTTGGTGTTGCTTTGGCCGTGGGAAGAAGTGTCGGAAGTGTCAATATTTATCCATACCTTCCTTATTTTGACTGCACAGGCCCGGAGCACGGACAACATTGATACAACGGGAGAGGGTCAAGTCCGCTCGCTGGGGAATGCAAGCAGCAACATCAAGGGGAAGCCAACCAAGAGGTAAAATTGAGACAGAGAAAGAGAAAGAGAGAAATGAAAACAGGCCCATGGCTGTGTCGCATTGCAGGAGTGTAGGTTCAACCCCCAGGACTGAGAGGCAGCGTACGATTGCCAACTTTATGAACTCGCCCCTGCAGCCTCTTAAAACAGGCTTCCTCAAACTCGGCCCTCCAGACTACAATTCCCATCATCCCTGACCACTGGTCCTGTTAGCTAGGGATGATGGGAGTTGTAGTCCCAAATATCTGGACAGCCGAGATCGGGAATGCTTGCTCTAAAAGGTGTGGCCGTTTGATCTGCAAGCACCATTTTTTTATTTCTCTGCTGTGAAAAGCTTCACCTGCTCTTACCCCCTATCCTGCAGATATAACATAGGGCAAAGAGACTACGGTCTTGTTTTGAGTAAGTGCCCACCCACAATTTAATTTGAGAGGGGATGTATGGGTGGTTGCTGGCTTCAGCCACCCCTGCTGCAAGTTTCTTCCCCTCTCGAGCCACGTTCAGCATCGCTGCTAGAAAGCAATGCTAGTAGCAGCGATGCTGGACATGGCTTGAGAGGAAGAAGTATGAGGATGCAGGCCGAACGGCTCTAAGGGCAGACCCACAGCGTACCTTTAATGCCCAAAAGAATCACGGGAACTGTAGTTTGTGAAGGGAACGGCAGGCCCGTGAGGGGGAAATGATAGTTCCCCAAGAGTTGTCGGGAGGAGTCTACATGTACAGTGGTACCTCGGGTTACATACGCTTCAGGTTACAGACTCCGCTAACCCAGAAATAGTGCTTCAGGTTAAGAACTTTGCTTCAGGATGAGAACAGAAATTGTGCTCCGGCGGCATGGGGGCAGCAGGAGGCCCCATTAGCTAAAGTGGTGCTTCAGGTTAAGAACAGTTTCAGGTTAAGTACAGACCTCCGGAACGAATTAAGTACTTAACCCGAGGTACCACTGTACTGTAAGTGTGCATGGCGCAGATCTGGGCTGAGAGTACCTGACATAAGCAAGCTAAAGGAATTAGGATGACAGGGGAAAGGCCTGCAGAAAGAGGGCTTGAGGCAAGGCAGGGAACAAGTGTAGGATTTGGGGAGAGGAAGATGCATGGGCTTCCATAGGAATGTTTAGCAGACTTCCTCAAACTCGGCCCTCAATGTTTTTGGCCTACAACTCCCATGATCCCTAGCTAGCAGGACTAGTGGTCAGGGATGACAGAAATTGTAGTCTCAAAACATCTGAAGGGCCGAGTTTGAGGAAGCCTGGTTTATGGGGTGGGGTGGCGGCAAAGCAAAACACCAAAAGTGGGGAGCAGGCTAGTTCCTGTCATACAAAAATGAGAAGAATTGTGTGTGTACATTTTATCTGAGATTCTACAAATGCTAGGAACTTAGGCTGCGTACGCACAATACTCTTTCAAACACATTGGAAGCGCCTTCTTTCCTGCAAAGGCCCAGAATTCTTTGGGGGCGGACTGGAGGGAATGTGTTTTGAGTGTGCTTTAAAGGTACAGTGTATATGCAGCCTTATGCTCTTTTTAAAAAAGCAAGCAAGCTGGGAATCTTAGGATTCTGGTTCATCTAGGGCAGGGTGGGGAGGAAAATCCCTCTCCCCGCCCCCCGCGATGGACACCCATGGGAAGGAGGTTGGGCTCAGAATGTCACAATGGCTTTATTGCATATGGCAGGAGGGTGCTTTTTAGTATTTTACCTAAGGCTTGAAACTCAAGAGTTAGAACCCATAGCAACATAACTCATTCCCTTACATAGACCTACTGTATTTTTCGCTCTATAAGACGCACTTTCCCCCTCCTAAAAAGCCAGGGGAAATGTGTGTGCGTCTTATGGAGCGAATGCAGGCTACGCAGCTATCCCTGAAGCCAGGAGAGCAAGATGTGTGTGCACCGGTGTGTGCCAGGTGTGCACCGACCCCTCTTGCTCTTCTGGCTTCAGGGATAGCCACGCAAAGCCTCTTCAGGGCAATGGGAAGAACGCTCCCCCTCCCCTGAAGAGGCTTGGCACAGCTATCCCTGAAGCTGTGGAGAGGCGCTACACAGAGAGGGAGAGAATATTTTTTTTCTTGTTCTCCTCCTCTAAAACTAGGTGCGTCTTATGGTCGGGTGCGTCTTAGAGAGCCAGTCTTAGAGAGCCAGTGGTCTCTTAGAGAGCCAGTGGTCTTAGAGAGCCAGTGTGGTGTAGTGGTTAGGAGTGGTGGACTCGTAATCTGGTGAACCGGGTTCAATTCCCCGCTCCTCCACATGCAGCTGCTGGGTGACCTTGGGCCAGTCACACTTCTCTGAAGTCTCTCAGCCCCACTCACCTCACAGAGTGTTTGTTGTGGGTGAGGAAGGGAAAGGAGATTGTTAGCCGCTTTGAGACTCCTTAAGGTAGTGATAAAGCAGGATATCAAATCCAAACTCTTCTTATGGAGCGAAAAATACGGTATCTCTCTTTCCCTGCAGACTTTCCATCACACGAGGCCACTTCCCCAAGCTGACCGAATGTGCTCATTTCCACTACGAAGCTCTTGACTTTGGACATATTGAGGTACGTTTGCCACCCTGCTTTCTTCACAGGGCTTGGGAGATCGAGGAACTGTTACCTTGGGCACCTGAGTCCCTAGGGCAGGCTGGGAAGGGAAATGGCAGGACAGGTGGATATTTCTGCCTCCCCACTGCTGCAAGGGGCACTTAAATTTTCTCTCTCCCCACAGCTGCAGCTTGCACCCGAGCAGAATGAGAATCTCAGTCACTTGGAGGAGGGAGAGGTGCTGTTTGATGTGCAGGTCACCTGCCAGGTAAGGGGCGGGGAAGGGGAGTCAACTGGCAAAACCTGTTGGATTTGGTTGGATTTGGTTCTTATATTCTTGAGGCGAGTTGTCAGCTGACTAGGTAACTGGCAGCTGTTTACCCATCAGTACATTATTTTATACTGCAGTTAAATAGGTTAAATTGGAAATAATTTAAAGCATAAAAAATAGTTCAGTTAAAAAAAATTAACAATTTAACAATTATTTCAAAGCCAATTACTTTTTAAAAGATTCCAAATGGTTTCCAATCTATCCAAGGTTTATACCTGCCCTACACACTTGCAGCCAGATCCAGTGCAGACGTAGATACTGTTTTGTGCAATGGGTTTCAGCATGCTAAACTGGATGGGTTGGCTTGTTAAGTAGGCATAATGCTCGTTCCCAGGGAATTCTGGGAATTGTAGCTCTTTGAGGAGGGGTGTCAGGGGTTTCTGATAAATTCTTAATTCCCTACTGTACTACAGTTACCAGGAATCATTGTTAATCGACTGCTAAATTGGTACAAAACAGGTTTAGGTCTGTAGGGGCGTCAGCGTTCTGTGTGTCTTGTTTGATGATACTGAGGGAAAGGCCTAGTTTCCTTTAAATGTTAGATAATCTGGCCACCCATTCTGCAATCTGAAATTGTGCTGTGCTTCCATTTTAATTATGTGCCGTGTGTTTTGTTTTATTTCAATTATGTAATTGTATGTAATTGTCGTTTCTTAATTGTGAACCACCCTGGGATATATTTGTATGAAGGCTGATATGAGTTCCGCCAACCTGGAATATTCCCGTTCTATAGTCCTGCTCAGTTAACCAAATCTGCTGGACCAGGCGAAAGGCCTGGCTAGTCCAGCATCCTGTTCTCACAGATGCTTGTGAGAAACTCTCAAGCAGGACCTCAGTGCAAACTCACTCTTCCCACCCTCGATTCCCTGCAGCTGGGACTCAGACATAATCCCTCTGATGCTGGAGGGAGAACATAGTCATCGTGCATATTAGCTGTAGACAACAATACGATAATCTTTATTGTCATTGTCCCATACAGAACAACAAAATTGAAGAAATCTACATCAGACATTCAACAATCAACAAGCCTGCTATCCCAGCTATCCCAGCCTGGTTAACCCCCTAAAAACTCTGATACCCCATAATTGAATACAATATACTAACATAGAGACTACCTTACACTGCATTTAAAACCAAAATCGCATTTGGATAGGAAGTGTTTCTTAGGCAGCTAGTCCTAGTCTTTATAACCCTGTACCTTCTTCCAGAAGGCAGAAGCTGAAAGAGATCATTTCCGGCGTGTGCGCTATCTTGCACTATCTCTGCAGCTTTCTTATGGCACCCAATTATTGTCTTCCTTGCATTTGTCTAATCCTCTTTTACAACCATCCTCGTTTTTGGCCATCATTGCCTCCTATGGGAGCAAATTTCAGCCTTTAACTGCAAGCTGTGTGAGGAAGGGCTTTTGACGCATGTCCTGAATCTTCCAACTTTCAGCTTCATTAGATGCCCTTGAGTCTCTAGTGTTATGAGAGAGGGAGAAGAACTTTTCTCTATCTACTCTCTCCATGCCATTCATGCACTTCTCTCATGCCACCTTTTTGTTTGTTTGTTTGTTAAGTTTTTATTTATTTATAAACTGAAACCAACACGGTTTATTGAATTACAGTAACAAAAACCAAACAATATCACAAGAAAAAAAGAGGAAAAAATTACACAAAAGAAAAACAAATAAAAAGAACACACCAAAAATACATAAAAACATAGACTTCCCTCCACCTCCTTCCCTTAATCTTCTTTTATTTGTATTAATTTGTTTTTGTTCCACTTCCGTCCATTTTCTCAATATTTCTACCCTGTAAACTTTATTCATTGCATATCAAAATATTTATCCCAGAACAATGCTTTTTCATGTACTCCTTTACAAAATCTCATTCTTCAATTAATTTTTGATCTGTTTGTCCTCTTATCGCTGCCGTATTGCCTTTTCTCTACGCCAAAACAATCCCAAATGCTGCAACCTTTCCTCACAAGGGACTTGCTGCAATTCCCTTGAGCATTTTGACTGTCCTTCTCCCAAAAGTTTTTCCAACTCTAGAATATCCTTTTTGAGGCCAGGCAACCAGAAGTGTACACAGTACAGTGGTATTTCGGGTTAAGTACTTAATTCGTTCTGGAGGTCCGTTCTTAACCTGAAGCTGTTGTTAACCTGAAGCACCACTTTAACTAATGGGGCCTCCTGCTGCCACCGCGCTGCCGGAACACGATTTCTGTTCTCATCCTGAAGCAAAGTTCTTAACCCGAGGTACTATTTCTGGGTTAGCGGAGTCTGTAACCTGAAGCATCTGTAACCTGAAGCGTATGTAACCCGAGGTACCACTGTATTCCAAACGCAGTCACGCCATAGAACTGTATAATGGCGTTATGATAGTGGCAATTTTGTTCTCAGTTCCTTTCCTAATCCCTAGCATGGACTTTGCCTTTTTATTTTTTTTTACAACTGCCACACGCTGCATCAGCATCCCAATGCATGTCTGGGATGTTGTCTGTGTGTTTGGATTGTGCCCATGGGCCTTGGTTTCTGCTGTGTTCATTGAACTTTTGGTACAGAGACCAGGGCAGTTCCAGGTTTGAGGGGTCCCTCAGCAAACGAAGTTTGGGAGACCCATCCTTGTCAGGCTTACTTGCTGTGGCTGGCGCTACAGGAAGTTGTAGCAACTGTGCTCCAATCATCACTGGCAACTGAGTCTGGGAGCCAGCATTTAAATTACCCATAATGCTTCCTTCCTCCGTGGGTTTACCTGGTGGCAGGGGCAGGCAGCAGCAGCCACAGCAATGCTCCCTTCAGAGATGGAACAGCTGGGACTGAGAACCACCATTAAAATTTCCCACACTGCCCTTGATGTAGCAGCGCTGTGAGGCATTGTGGGGAATTTCAAAAGAGTGTCTCCAGCCATCTGGCACTGATAAAAGCTCTGGGGATGGGTGGTAATGGTTTATAAAGGCCCAGGACAGGTGTTAATGATGATCCCTTCCTGGCATTGACCAAACAGCTGCTCAAGGGATGCTTTCTGCTAGTGCTGAGCTTGGATGGGCCTTGCGAATGCAATTCAAGCATTCTCTCTCTCTCTCACTCACACACACACACACACACACACACAAATATTGACCCTGGGTTTGCTCAACAGGTGTCTACCTCCCTCTTCTACCTGCGTGATTTTGAATTCATAGAAGGTTAAATATATTTATTAAGCCAACTAAAGGTATTGGCCTTATAGGGATTTTTGAACTTTTCTTAGGGGCCAACCTTTTGCCTTTTTGTTCCTCAGTGTTTGCCTTTCTCCCTGCAGGGAAAGAGCTGGCAGGTGCACCGCAGTTACGAGGAATTCCGCACCCTGGATGCCCACCTCCACTGCTGCATCTTCGACAGGCGCTTCTCTCAGCTTCCCGAATTGCCGCCCCTCAGCCATATGCGGGCCCACCCTGAGGTGATTGTCTGTCAGACATTTGAGGGGTGCGTGGGGAGTGTTTTGAGGAGGGTGTGACCATCCCCTTCCCCAAACAGAGAATTCCAAGTACTGACTAGTATATAAGTTGTCCAGGGAATTCACACTTCCTATGGAGACTGGACATCTTTCTCAATCTTAGTCTACCCTGACTTACAGGCCTGGCCTAAGACATTTTGCTGCCTGAGGCGAAGAGCAAGGTGGTCACTCTCCCTGATAGCACAGTTGGTAGAGCAACTTAATCTCAGGGTTGTGGGTTTGAGCCCCACGTTGGGCAAAAGATTCCTGCATTGCAGGAGGTTGGATTAATAGTAGTAATAATAATAATAATAATAATAATAATAATAATAATTTATTTATACCCCGCCCATCTGGCTGGGCTTCCCCAGCCACTCTGGGTGGCTTCCAAAAAAATATTAAAATACTGTAATGCATCAAACATTAAAAACTTCCCTAAACAGGGCTTCAGATGTCCTCTAAAAGTCTGGTAGTTGTTGTTCTCTTTGACATCTGGTGGAAGGGTGTTCCACAGGGAGGGCGCCACTACTGAGAAGGCCCTCTGCCTGGTTCCCTTTGGCTTCACTTCTCGCAGTGAGGGAACCGCCAGAAGGCCCTCGGTGCTGGACCTCAGTGTCCAGGCAGAACGATGGGGGTGGAGATACTCCTTCAGATATACTGGACCGAGGCCGTTTAGGGCTTTAAAGGTCAGCACCAACACTTTGAATTGTGCTTGGAAACGTACTGGGAGCCAATGTAGGTCTTTCAAGACCGGTGTTATAAGGTCTTGGCGGCCGCTCCTAATCACCAGTCTGGCTGCCGCGTTCTGGATTAGTTGTAGTTTCCGGGTCACCTTCAAAGGTAGCCCCACGTAGAGTGCATTGCAGTAGTCCAAGCGGGAGATAACCAGAGCATGTACCAAGATGATCCTTGTGGCCTCTTCCAAGTGGTTAGAGTGTTTCACAGGGCCTGGGAAACCAGGGGTCATATCCCCACTCAGCCATGAAGCTCACTGGGTGACCTTGGACCAGCTACTGCCTCTTGGGCTAACCTTCCTTGCAAGGTTGTTGTGAGGATAAAATTGTGAAGCGCATTCCACCTTGGTATGGAAATACAGTGGAACCTTGGTTCACAAATGGCTTACTTGCCAAACAAATTGGCTCCTGAATGCCGCAAACCCGGAAGTAAGTGTTCCGCTTTGCGAAGGTTTTTCGGAAGCCGAATGTCCAACTCGGCTTCCGCTTGAGTGCAGGAAGCTCCTACAGCCAATCGGAAGCCTTGGTTTTCAAATGGTTTCGAGAGTCAAATGGACTCCTGGAACGGATTAAGTTTGAGAACCAAGGTACCACTGTAAATGTAATAACAAATAATGAAATTAAATGCTATCCAATACCGAGGGCTACCAGTCTTTTAATTCCAAGAAACTACCCCCACCATACCTAATAGGTGGGGGACCTGCTGCAAGTTACTGTGTCATAAGCACTCTGCACATGCTCAGAGACAGCATTGCCAAAGACTTCCAGACTTCGGTACTTCCTAAGTGCCTGTCATCATACCATCTCTTCTCAAGTACTGTATTTTTCGCTCTATAAGATGCATTTTTCCCCTCCTAAAAAGTAAGGGGGAAATGTGTGTGCGTCTTATGGAGCGAATGCAGGCGGGAGGCTCTGCTCAGCGCTCCCTTTAAAGAGCCCTTCTCCCTCCTAGGGGAAAAGCCCCCAAGAGCCGCACACGCGCTCCCTGCACTCTTTAAAGGGAGCGCGGCTCTTGGGGGAGCCTTCATCCCCCTGTCCAGGAGAGGCTGCGCACGGCTATCCCATAAGCCAGAACAGCAAGAGGCTATCTCACAAGCTAGATCCCTCTTGCTCTTTCTGGCTTCTGGGATTCAGAATTTTTTTTTTCTTGTTTTCCGCCTCCAAAAACTAGGTGCGTCTTATGGTCTGGTGCATCTTATAGAGTGAAAAATACGGTAGTTGTTGGCTTCTGTTGACACTGAATCAGGACGCTGCTATGCCAGTGACACCTTACGTTTTCTCTCTCCTTTGCCAGCTGCTGGTGCCCATGCTTTCACAATACCTGGAGAAGCTGTCAGCCATTGTGGACAGCAACATCAACTGTGGACCGGTGCTCACCTGGATGGAGGTGAGGAACAGTGAGGGTAGCTGTGGTGGTGGATGATGCAGCTATATCATTTGCAAGCTGAAAGATGCTTTGTGTATTTCTTTTTATTTTAATTTCTCATATAGGATCCGATGAAGCACTGTGCAATATAATTGTGTGTGTGTGTGTGTGTGTGTGTGTGTGTGTGTGTGTGTGTTTTAAGCAGATAAATACAAGTCTTAAACAATATATGTAAAATGCCTGAGACATTTGGAATGTTTTGCAGAAAAGTTAAGTAGGTAATATTACTACACAGAGTAAACTACTGACGCTGCCAGGGTGCTAGAAATGTTAATCTTGCTTTCAAGGGCTCCACAGATACCCATTTCTGCCTGTTGCGGAAATCTAGCAGAAAATGAGATGGAAGCCCCATGTGAATGGTGTGACCTGGTTACTGTATGCTGGGATTAGGAGTGTAAGGAGGTAACGATTTTCATCCAGTCCTGGGTCCGTCACAATCAGTGCTGTTTCTGTTCCACTACAGTTGAACTTCCGCTAAAACCTACGCTATTCATCTTGCTACCCGCTGCGGCTGAAACGTGGGTAATTAAATAAAGCAACTGATTTCAGTGGAAGGGAAATGACAAAAACATTTCAGCAAATAGTATAACGATTTAGATAACATCTGCAGACTAGAAACACAACAGTACAGTACTGAATGCTGCTTGCATTTGCTTGTGTGATTTCTGTTCCTGACCTCTGACGAACATGCAAAGTGTGGGAATTTTTGCTCTTACTTCAGTTTCTGATGGAATTCTCTTAACACCTGTATCTCTGAATGACACCCATAGAACATTCCAAGGCTTTACCCACTTCACTTGTATTCTCCCCCTCCCCTTTATTTCAGATTGATAACCATGGCAACCGACTGCTGGTCAATGAGGAAGCTTCTATCAATGTTCCTGCCATTGCAGCTGCCCATGTGGTAAAACGCTACACGGCGCAGGCATCTGATGAGCTCTCCTTTGAGGTGAGCCCTACTTTGTAGTGCACGTTACTTCTGGGTGGCTTTTATCTTGTCGGTAGACCTGCAATGCAATACCTTTTCAATCTCTCTTCCCAGCTAGGGTGCTGCTTGGGAGCACAGAGAGTTCCTTTCCCCCAGGGAAGATTTATTAAAACTGATTTTTTTGGGGGGTGGGATAAACCATGACAGCTTCCAGGTATACAACAGTCACAGACAAACTAGCATGGGTTGTGTTCAGCTGACTCAGCATAGACTCACTGAAATCAATGGGATTACGTTCATCATCTCCATTAATTTCAATGGGCCTACCCTGATTAACGTTGGCTTCCATGCCATGAATTTAAAACCAGAAGTAAACAATAATTAATAAAACAGCTATCTTTTTATTTCCTAAAAATATTTACAGTCCGCCTCACTGTGGTTTCCAAATCTTTGAAGAACTCTTTTCACATTGACTTGTCTGCCAAGGAACCCTCTGTATCCGTGGTGGAGTACCTTGTACACCGCAAAGGATTCTGGGGCAAAACCTTGGGTGCCATCTTGTTTGCTGTGGAACTCTACCTTGCTAGGGCCTCACTGTCATCTTGTGTGAACCAAGTGTACCCCAGGGCATGCCTAGGACCCATCTGTGTCAGCACATTCCAAGGAATGTCCTGTCATGGTGGGGGATAACCTTTTCTCGCTATCTTCTGCGGAACCCCAGGGATTCCATGGGGACAAACATCCCCCGCTGTTTGCCAGCATAGATCAATTCAGCACATTTTCTCTTTGTTTCACAAATGGGACTCAGTGGGACTTTCTTCTGGGTAGACATGTATAAATGATTGATAAAATGTGGTAATATATATGAGGTACTTCAGAAAAAGCCCAATTAAAAAAGTAACTACTTAAAGGTTGTGTCCAGTGTGAGTTCTACTCAGAATGGGCTCATTGAAATTAATGGACATGGTGAACTTAGATCTATTAATTCCAGTGGGTCTATTCTAAGTAGAACTTAGTTGGAGGCAACCCTACATATATTAATCATCTTCATATGAAGTACACACCTTTTAACCCAGACTCTGGCAGACTGGAACAAGTCCTGTAGAGGCTCTGGGCGTTCCTCGTAGTCAGAGTAGACCTGCCAAAATCATTGAGCCTACTCTGAGGTACTTAAATGTAGTAGATTCAGTGGATCTACTTTTCAGCACGGCTAACATTGGAGATTGCCCACCATGGTCCATGCACTAACATAGGATTGTTGTTGTTTTGTTACTTTGTTTGGCACAGGTTGGAGACATCATCTCTGTGATTGATATGCCCCCCAAGGAGGACAGGAGCTGGTGGCGCGGAAAGCATGGATTCCAGGTTGGGATTCAGGAAGGAAGACACATTGCATTAGGAGAGATACGTTGAAGCATAGGATCAGCACTATATCTTAGACTTAGGTGGCCACATTGTATTAAAGAGAAATGTGGATAGGTGGGTGGGAGTGAATGAAAGTGTGTGTGTGTGACTAGACAGGGGTATGAGTGTGTGTCTGTGTGTGGTGGCTTAGGCCCCACCCATTTTTTTCTTGGCTTGCACTCATTGCTGGTGTGCAGCCCCTACTGGGGTGGAGATGTCCCCCACCTTGATTTAAACAAGTGAGCTGAAATAGTGGCAGGCTTTCAGAGAATTGGACTCCAGCTCCCATCAGCCCCAGCCAGCATGGCCAGCGATCGGGGATGATGGGAGCTGTAGTCCAGCAATATCTGGTGAATCATAGTGCCACTCTCCTGTCTTTCTGAAGAGGCGCCATTTGGGTATATGTAGGCTGCAATGTATCAGCTGACGAGCTTTTTCTGGCACCGGTTCACTGCTAATTTTCTGCTCAGCTCCATTTTATCAGCACGCCCATATTATTTTTTTAAAAAACTTATATTTTAGTTTGCTCCAAAATGCCTTTTCACGAATTTTCTTAAAACATCTGCACAATTCTGCTTATTTTTTAATTCTTTTAAAAAACCAGATATTCCTTTCAAAACAAATACCAATGCCTTTTCGGTCGGTATCATTTTAGCACCCTGTTAAGTCGGCAGAGAGGCCTCTTGCAATTTGGCTTGAGAGAAAAGTGACTTTCAGTCGCTTGCCTCAGTCGGCCCCACTCCCTCCATCACAATTCCAGGCACCTAGTGTGGCAAGTGCATGAATTTAGCCATCGTCACCTGTCTTGACAGCTTTATGCCTATACTGGTTAATCCTTAACCAGTATAGATGAATTGATTGCATCAGAATTTTTGTTAATGGCCTGTTTGCCACATTCACTTGTGGTGGGCATAAATAACTGAGGTAGGGTTTAACAAGTTCCTAAGCCAGGGGAAGGCCTGGTTGTTTTTCTTAAGGAGGCATATTTTGCTTTGTCAGTACGTTGAACTCTTCCTTGCCTCCCTCCCTCCAGGTGGGGTTCTTCCCCAGCGAGTGTGTGGAGCTGTTCTCAGAGCGCCCCAGCCCAGGACTCAAAACAGGTGAGCACATTCTCCTTGACTTGCTGTGTTCAACCACATATGCTGATTCTCCTAGATCTACAATTCAGCTTGCTGCAGAAACGTAATGACCCCCATTTCCAGCAAATACATTTTCAATTACTTTATATATTTATTGGTATTACTGGAAACAACCCTGGAACACTTTCTGCATGCAGGAGGATGACGCTGTGCTCTTTCAGATGCCAGGCTCTTTCATGACACCTAAAATTACCCGCCCGAGGCGACTGCCTCATTGTGCCTAATGTTAGGACCGGCTCTGCACAAATGTTCCAGAAGCTGTGCGCGTGTTCTGATTCTCCAGTCTAGCTCTCCTTTTTATTGTACCAGAAGAACTAAGGGGGTTGTATAATTTTTCCTGTCACGGAAATGCTGTGACATGTTAGGCTAAGCAAAAGCAACTGGCCCAGGGCCACCTAGGCAGCTGCATGGCCTGGGGATTTGAACCTGGGTCTCCACAATCTAAGACCAACATCCATCACACTGACTACCCAAATCAATCAAACTATGCAAGTGCAAAAATGGGCATAAATTATGCAAAACAAATGCAAATTTGTTTAATTTGCATAATGTATCTAGGTTGCAGTCATAAATTGTTTGGAACACTTGGCTGACAAGAGCTGGGCAGTGTGTGTCTATAGCAGCCTTTATTAATTTGGTGCCCTGAAGATGTTTTGGACTACAACTCCCATCATCCTCAGCCAACTGATCGCCCCATATGTTGATTCACTATTTTTGGCCCGTTATCTTTTAATATGCACAATTTGGTACACAATTTTACCTTGTATATACATTATTGCAAGCAATTTCTGCTTAACACGGTGGCTCTCAAAGGGTGTGGCAGGAGAGGGTGGCAAATGTGGCAGGGAGATTCGAGGTCAATCAAAGAAACATTGAAACATTTCAGTTTAGTATAGTATAGTATCATTTTTTTATTTTTAGAATATGCTCTCAAAATGAGAGCAAGAACATCAAGTGGTAAAAGAGAACAATCCTAATTGTGATCTATTTGTTTTCCAATGTATTTCCTATCAATAAAAAAAGTGGTGTGCTGCAAGCAAGGTTTTATGTGTGGCCTAGAGAAAAGTGAGAACTTTTAGCAGAATGTCATTTGTATGCTGTTTTCACAAATGTATGCACTTCTGGACATTGTTTGGTTGGAGAACAGCATCACAAAATTTGGAGAAGTGTGGATTTCGACGGAGGTTTCAGTTCGTGTATTAGTTTGGGGAGCGTGAATTTAATGCAGACCAAACAAATTTATCCCCCATTCCTAGTCTGGTGTTACTGTTTGTGTCCTTCTGTTTCCTATTATTTCTTATTTCCATTCATAGATGGTTTACTATCCAAAGATCTCAAAGCAGTTTATAGTAGATAAAATTACATAAATAGTAAGAACAATAAGAAACCATGTCAAATGATTTACATAAAAATAAAACATACACATAAACAATAACAATAAGTCAGAGAATACTACGAGGCAGTATAATGTAAACCTTCGACCAACATAAAACATATTATTCATAAACACTCACCCAATTTCACCTGCCATCTATTTCACACAGCCACTATAACCATTGACTTCCTCAACCATGATCTCTATCAACCATCATTTCTCAGCAATTAGACTCCCCTCACCTTCATCTCCTGTGTTAGCTTTCCCCATTAGGATGTGAGTTGGGTCACTGTGTGAAGCTTTCAAAAATAAGAGGCAATTCATTTTATTTTATAACGAGTTTTTTTGGTGGGCAGCCTAGAAATCGTATCAGGGCAGCTCTCAAAAGTAGGCCGCAGCTGAGAAATGACACAGCAGACAATGGCGAGTAACCCTGGCGAAGACATTGACTCACAAGTTAAGAGTGCTAAAGGGATGGGAAATGCCCCAGGTGACTAAATGACAAGGACTGGAAGTGGGGGAGAGGGGAGGTTTATGGCAGCCATTTTGTGTGTCCAAAAAAATTACTGCATCTTCCCCTCATGCCCTTGTGCTGTTCTAATTTGATGTATTTGCTTCAGGGATTGTGGTGGTTTGAAAAGAGATGGCGTTTATGTAAGATTGTCACCAGCCCTAGAAAATAATTCTGTTTGAATGAGGTGAAGTGTGGGACAGCAACTTACGCCAGTAGCTTTGAGCTACTGAATTCTTAATCTTTCCTGGCCTTTCATACTCTGTGTGTCTTTCTGTGCAGATGCAGAAGGGATGAGCTGTGGCATCCCCGGGCCCCCAGGCCTCCTCTCTCCAACCTCAGGTGAGACACGGCCCAATGTGGCCTGCTCAGCACCCCCTAAGCTAGCCTTCTTGCCCTTGGTGTCCTTCTGCCAATGTCCAGTGTCCAGTCTGTCAGATTCTGGATGTGGAATCAGAAAAAGGCACCATCTTGTCCTTCGCCTCAGGCAGCTGAACATCTTGGACCAACCCAGACTTAAGCATAAAGTAAAGGTAACGGGACCCCTGACCATTAGGTCCAGTCGTGGCCGACTCTGGGGTTGCGGCGCTCATCTCGCTTTATTGGCCAAGGGAGCCGGCATACAGCTTCCGGGTCATGTGGCCAGCATGACTAAGCCACTTCTGGCGAACCAGAGCAGCGCACAAAAACGCCATTTACCTTCCTGCCGGAGCTCACCCTGTCGCGGGGATTCAAACCGCTGACCTTCTGATCTGCAAGTTCTAGGCTCTGTGGTTTAACCCACAATGCCACCTGCGTCCCTTAGACTTAAGCATGCATTACATTAAATTCATTCTTGAATCTGCACACATGAATGTGTTTTAAATAGCAACTTTAGGAGACCCCAGTCTGGACTGAGATCATGGCATAAGTGGCTGTGTGCTTCAGCTTTCCCCCCCGTGTTCTTGATGAAAGTCCTCGCCAAGATTGCCCTCTCTCCTGGAAGAAAAAGTATTGT
This sequence comes from Podarcis tiliguerta, assembly GCF_965153285.1. NCBI lineage: Eukaryota > Metazoa > Chordata > Lepidosauria > Squamata > Lacertidae > Podarcis > Podarcis tiliguerta. Next base: position 68,647,350 of record NC_139541.1, read on the forward strand.
GGCAAATGTGGGGTGTCCTGCGGTTCTCAAGATGGTGTTTTGCTGCAACTCCCAGCATCCCTGACTATTGGCCATGCTGGCTAGGGGCTGATGGGAGCCCATAGTCCAGCAGCACTCAGTGGGCTCTCTTGCGGTGTACTGTTGGCTGCAATACCAGCTTCCTGCAGCAAGCAGCAGCTTGGGGAGGGCGATTTTCTTTGGGATTGTCACACGTTTGCCATCCCTGCATGGAAGTAGCATCTTTGCTGTCTTCTTGGTCTTTATGATGCAGCCCGCATGCAGTGGCTGTCCTGCAGTGGCTTGGAGACGGGCCGCAACCCTCTCTCTTCCATTCTGTTCCAGTGTCCAAGAAACATGGCAAGCTCATCGGGTTCCTTCGCACCTTTATGAAGTCCAGGCCCAGCAAGCAGCGCCTGAAGCAGCGTGGGATCCTCCGAGAGAGGGTGTTTGGCTGCGATTTGGGCGAACACCTCAAGAACTCAGGCAACGATGGTAATTTTGCCCACAGATCCTTCCTGTTACTGATAGTGCGGCCTCATCTGCTAGTAGGAAAACAACACGCAGTCCCATTTTATCTCAGCAACAACAACCCTGTCAGGTTGCTTAGGCTAAGAGAGAGTGAATGGTCCAAGATCACCCAGTGAGCTTCATGGCTAAGTGGTGGTTGAACTGTGGTCTGCCAGGCCTTAGTCCAACACTCTAACCGCCACACCACAATTGGCTCTCCTCTGCAGCGTTGGAGGGGGTGGAAGTGGCCTGTATGGTGGAGGGTTCTCCTCAAACTGTGTCAGGACTCCTGGTTTGATTTCTGTCCCTAGTATGTCCACCGACTGAAGAGCATTCTGTGGGATGGGTTTTAACAGGTAGGAGAGGTTATATGAATTGCTTTACCCTTTCAGGTGCCCACATGTGTGGGCTGAACAGATCTAAGAGGAGGGGAAATGACATCACACAGAGCCCTCTCTAGCTATTGTATTTCTATGGTCTGAGTATCTGTCCAGCCATATAGCTCTGTGGACTTAGCCCCTTCTCATGCTAACTAGCAAAAATATGCATCTGTTAGGTTTGGCTGCTAATCTTCCACTCATTCGTCACTAGAGATGTGCTCAGATCAGTTATGCTGCCAACATTAAAGGATTTTTTGCAGCTTTGTGGCTTACCACTTTCATTTCCCTGGTCCTTTATGAGTGCTTGTGGCCAGAGCTCAACCTCTATGAGAAAAAATAAAATAAACCAATTTAACATGTTGACCCATGGGGACAACTAGCCATCGCACTGGCCCTACCTTATGTGATTGTTGTAAGGATGATTGTTATATTATATTTTTGTTAGATATGCTTCTTGTTGTTATGCCAGTCCCCCAGGTACTACGGTCCTGCTCTGATTTCATTGAGAAGCATGGCATTGTGGATGGCATCTACCGTCTCTCTGGAGTCTCCTCCAACATCCAACGGTTGCGGTGAGTCCTGTTCAGGAGGAGCAGGGGTTGTGGGCCAGGTCCTCGTTTAGCACAGAAAGTCCTATAGGCAAAGGTGGGGTTTAACAACCAAATTAGATGGGATATGATGGCCACATCTATCTTACTCTCAAATGAAGGAGGCTCTGTCCTGTCCATGAAAAGGAGCATATGGAAGAGGAGGAGGAGGAGGAGGAGGAGGAGGAAGGAAGTGGACCCTGTGCCTTGTGGCACAGGAGCTGAGACTGGTAGTTTGGGCAAAGTTCCGCCCCAAACAGGAAGTGGTTCACCACATGGTTCAGCTTCATACAAGAGGGACAGGGAAATATTTTTCAGCCTGATTTCTGTAGCACCTCGTAGGCAACTTTCCATGGACTTTAGGTCAGTGGTGGGCAGGGTAGGATGTGAAGGTGGGCGGAGCAAACCTTTGCAGATTAGGCTGCATTCCAGCCATGCAAAAGTCTGCTTCCTATGCACACACACCTTTCTCCATCCAGGAAAGCAATTGTTACTACAGCTCAAGGATACATTCCAACCATAAAGAGACCCAGAGGCCCTGGTCTCTCATCGCTGACATTTAGAGTCAAGGGTTCCCAGTCTAGCCTTGCTCAGCCTTGACACGGTGACCCATCAATTTATGACGCTTTATGTGCTGCTTGTAATATTTCATATATATATATATATATATATATATATATATATATATATATTTGTGTAGTTACCATTCTGAGAATTCGACATTTTCCACATGATTTCTTTTTGAGGTTCCTAGTTGTTTTACTCACGCATTCTGTACAGAGATACTTATTTAATCTCACTACTTAATATATGGAATTCTTATTGATTAGTAGCAGCAGTAGTAGCATCGTTAGGTGTTTTGAATGCGGGATTTTCATTGTCTTGCATTGATTCCTTTCTGTTGGGATTTCTGAATGGCTGGGAGATTTCAGTTGAAATAGAAATTAAATAAATCAGTGCCGCGATCTGGGTTTTGGAACTGGGAGAAAAGTTTAAAGCAACAGAGAGCATTGTGGTAAGGCGAGGAGCAAAGGTTTCAGTCCTCTCCCCTACCCGCTTCTTTTCATGTATAGAATAGAGTCACCCCTTTGGGCAGACATGCAGAAAGCTGCCTCATCACATCATGTTTGGCCCTAAGTAGGCCAAGCGAAAGGTTGCCTGGCTGTGGGTCAGTGTGCAATTTGTACTGCTTTGTGTAATTTCTCTCTTCCCGCGGCTTCCTATCTCCTCCAGGCACGAGTTTGACAGTGAGCGAGTGCCCGAGCTCTCAAGGGACGTCTACTTACAAGACATCCACTCTGTCAGCTCTCTTTGCAAGCTCTACTTCCGGGAGTTGCCAAATCCACTGCTCACCTATCAACTCTACAACAAGTTTGCTGTGAGTCTTGCAGACCGCCGGGAGAAGTCTCCCACCCACTCAGCTTTCGGTCACTGCTGCCGCCTCTATCATTCCTCAGCTACCCCTTTAAGAAATAATAGAGTTGGAGTGGTTTATGTAGACCGTCTAATCTAACCCCTGCTCAATGCTGGAAATCCAGAGAGCTAGAATTCAGAACTAGAGTGTCCACAACAGACGGCTGCACAGCCACTGTTCTGAATATATTTGAGATAGCTACCACCCATTCTCGTTACAAGGTAGCAGAATGAAATCCAAGGTGGGTCCAGGCAGGCTTTGGACCACATCTGAAATGGCCTTGCCTCTCATATGCATCCGCCACACCACAGTTGGGAGGGGAGTCCAGAGCAGGACTCTGAGCTGCCTGTGTACATCATTCTGTTTATAAGTTGCTTTGAGCAATGTAGTCCTCATGGCAATGCATGAACATACAGTGGTACCTCGGGTTACAGACGCTTCAGGTTACAGACACTTCAGGTTACAGACTCCGTTAACCCAGAAATAGTACCTCGGGTTAAGAACTTTGCTTCAGGATAAGAACAGAAATCGTGGGGTGGCGGCGCGGCGGCAGCGGGAGGCCCCATTAGCTAAAGTGGTGCTTCAGGTGAAGAACAGTTTCAGGTTAAGAACAGACCTCTGGAACGAATTAAGTACTTAACCAGAGGTACCACTGTACAGCGGAACCTCAGTTTTCGAATGCAATCTGTTCCAGAAGACGGCTCTTCTTCTGAAATGTTCAAAAACCAAAGCCTGCATTTCCAGAAGCATTTACGTCCGGAAAACTCAATAGGGAAGCTGCGTGGCACATTCAGCTTCCGAAAAGTGTTCAAAAACGGAAGCATTTACTTCCAGGTTTTCAGCGTTCAAAAGCCAAAACCTTCGACTTCTGAGACGCTCGAAAACTGAGGTTCCACTGTACTAGAAACAGTAAAGTGAGCACAACTTGTGCCAATGATCCCTCCCCTTTCCCCTGCCAGATCCATCACCTGCCCTCACTGTGTGCCAGGTGAGTTTCTGTGGGCATCCCAGTGTCTCAGAAATGCCAGCTGTTGTGTGCTCAAACTGTCAAGTGAGAGTTGGCCGTGCCGACTCTGTGTGCGTGTTCCCAGGGCTAAACAATAAAAATTGGAGTCGTAGAACAAAAGAGGAAGAAGAGGGGGTGGAGCAGTGGAGTACAGTTACATCGCCCGCCAACGTTGCTGCCTACACAATAATACGTGCAGCAATTTCTCCCGACTTCCTTATTCTTTTGAGTCACCTGCTCTTCGTGCTGGGCTATTTCAGGCTTGGTTAAGCCTGCCTCCCCCTTCTTCTCCCCCCCTTCCTTTTAAATTCCTTTTGGCTTGTATTTGTGATACTTTGAGGGGCAACATCCAGGCATGGCTAGTGATAAATATGAGCTGGGGTCTTCAGAGGCATGACTTCACCTTCTCAGTCAATTGAAAGCTGGAGCAGAAGGGATTGGTGGTGTCGCTCAGCCCACCCCAGGGATGTTTCAGCCCCCTTTCCTGAATTCTCAGCTTTCATTTTAAGAACGACAAGAAAGGCTCTTCCCCTGTTACTTGGGGAAAATATAAGGAAAAACATGCATTAAGTAATCTGCTTAGTTGCCCTCTAGGAAGTAAACTTGTTCCCACCACCCAGTGTTTTGGCCAAAGAGTGCAGAAGCACTTGAATCATGGACAACTGCTAAGTCCTTCTTTTTAAAGGTTGTTTCTGTAGATCTCGAAGTGATTTACAGTAGGTAAACATATATAAATATACACACAGAGAGAGAATAAGTGCAATAAAAACATTGCAAAATTGTTACCATTAAAATACGTTAACTACATAAACAGTATCCATGTTCATAATAACAATGAAATGAGAATGGAAGGTTTGGTTCCCCGCGCTCCAAAATCTGCTTTGTAATTCATTTCTTTTTCCATATCACCCTGCTCTGTTTTGCTCCTGTTCATGGCTTTCCAACAGCCTCCACACTTTCCCCTCCCTCTCCAAAAAAGATTGCTCTGTTTACTCTTCAAATACCCAAGGGCTGTCACACTGAAGAGGGCAAAGATTTCTTCTATGTTGCCCCAGAGGGCAGGTCTTAACCGCACCTGCTTAAGTCATAGCTGTCAACGTTTCCCTTTTTTTAAAAGGGAAATTCCCTTATTCTGAATAGGATTCCTTGCAAGAAAAGGGAAAAGTTGACAGCTATAGGAGGGTCGATTTTGGTCAAGTGCTAGAGGAAACATTTTGATCTGGGTTAGGAAAGCTTTTCAACTTGCTGGGCCAGGGTCCTTATCAGGACCTGTCAATCACCTGATGCCATAACGGTGTTAGTTGTAAGACAAGTAAAAGCATTCCAAGTGGAAGAGAAAATTAGAAATTTAGTGAAAGAGGTGGCTTCCTCAAAACAAAAGACCTTAATTGTCAAAGGCCAGAGTAAAGAGGTGCATTTTTAAGGTTGTGAATTCCCCTGTGATCCCCTGTGATTTTTGGGTGGAGGACGGCATGCAAATTTAATAAATAATGATGTTCAGAATATGGCAGAGGCTGTGCAATGAAGCTGCCAGGTGCGCCTCTTTGGAGAGGGAGTTCCACAATTTAGGGCTTGCCGCAGAGAATGCTCTCTCCTAGACCACCATTCCCCACATTTCCCAAGGTGGTGGAACCACCCAGAGGGTCCCCTCTGCTGATCTTAACACTCGAGAGGCTCAGTAGGGATAGAGGTGGTCTTTCAGAGATTTGGGGCTTTTGTCATTTAGGGTTTCACACACTAATGTGAACACCTTCACTCAGGCCTGGAAGCAAATTCTCCCAGTCCTTCTCCACAGGGCTGTGCACTGGATCCGGTTGGACCCCAAACCGATATAGGTCAGCCCTGGATGGCATCAGGGCTGGTCCAAATCACCAGCTTAGGGGGAGCTGTGCACAGCCCTACCATTCCACAAGAGGCCTGGCGACCACACTGACTCCTTCCCTCTGCTTTCCCCCTGCCCTGTCGTCGCAGGAGGCCGTGTCTGTTTCTGGGAACGAGGATCGCTTGGTGCGAGTGCACGACGTCATCCAGCAGCTGCCCCCACCGCACTATAGGTAGGCGTTGCTTGAGGCGCGAACACGGTGCCCGAGGTGGCTCTCCCAGCGAGGGGAGGGAGGGTGAATGCAAGAGCCCTTGCAAGGGGGGCGGCGGTGTTGAGGGCGGGGTTTGCGAGGGGGCCGGCGGTCCGCCGAAGCGGACTGTCTAGCTGTAGCAGCTTCTGCTCTGTCCCAACAGGACCCTGGAATTCCTGCTGCGGCACCTGGCCCGCATGGCTATGCACAGTCAAAACACCAGCATGCATATCCGCAACTTAGCCATCGTTTGGGCACCCAACCTGCTGCGGTGAGACGCCCAGATCAATGGCCCTGCACCGGCACCCCCCACCCCAACCTGCCCCGTGCCTTCCCTGTGTTGCCACGATGCTCCTCCGCCTTGCACCTTCTCCAGCTCTTGCCTGCAGCGCTCTTTGAATCCTCTCTCCGTGCTACCCACAGCATTTCCCCTGTACTAACACCAGCCCTTACCCATAACTCTCTGGGGCATGAAGTCGACCCTTCCTCCACTCAGCCCTGAGGGATAAGAATCTACAGCTCTTAAGCACCTCTTGACTTCCCTCATTTCGTCCCCAGCATTTTCTTGCAATCTGGCTCTGGCCTTAGACTGTGTGAGATTGGGTGTGTGTGTGTGGGGGGGTGAATCTTAGAATTATAGAGCTGGAAGGGACCTGCAGAGCCCTCTAGTCTCCCTCCCTGCAGTGCAGGAATCTTTTGCCCAACGTGGGGATCGAACCCACAGTCTTGAGAGGAAGAGTCTCATGTTCTACCTACGGAGCTATGGCTCAGGGCTAAGTGGGTGTGTGTGTAAGAAGGAGGTACTGTATTTTTCGCTCTATAAGACGCACCAGACCACAAGACGCACCTAGTTTTTGGAGAAGAAAAACAAGAAAAAAAATATTCTGAATCTCAGAAGCCAGAACAGCAAGAGGGATCGCTGCGCAGTGAAAGCAACAATCCCTCTTTCTTTTCTGGCTTCTGAGATAGCTGCACAGCCTGCATTCAGTCCATAAGACGCACATTTCCCCTTACTTTTTAGGAGGGAAAAAGTGAGTCTTATAGAGCAAAAAATACGGTATGTTTTGGCCTTGCCCACCACCTGAATGGGCTCCCCAACCCTTTCCTCCCAGGGAATGTGATTGTCAGGTTCCCCACCCCTACCTTCAAGGGATTGTTGTGGGGCCCTACCCAGGCATTCCTGTTTAGGGCCTCTAGCTCAAAGATGGCTAGTGGGCAGGCTGTATCAGTCCCCCCATGACTCTTCTCCCTTGCAAAAAAATAAAATGTTGTCATCCTTTTCACTGCTCCTGGGAGTCCCTGCTGTGATGCCACCATGCCAAAAGGGATTTTTTGTGGTGCCTCAAGGCTACCCACTTCCACAATTCAGCCACACCCACCATACTTGGGTACGACGACACCCTGTGCAAGTTCAACATTTGGCGCCCTCCCCCCCCCAAGCCCCAGTCCTCACGCTGTCTTCCCAAAGGCAGGTAAGGAGGCCCCTGGCCTTGGGAAGGATATGTGAGGGCTCTGGCAGGGTCCTAGAGCTTTCCACGTCTTTCCTAAAGCTGGGAAAGAGCTAAGTAGGCTTTGGGAAGGAGATGGGAGGACTCTAGGACCTTGTCAGAGCCTCATGCCTCCTTCCCAAAGCCCAGCGCCTTGCTTACCAGGCTTTGAGATAGCACCACTCAGTGAGTGTGCACTGTTAATCCATCCCTGCACCCCCTCTGGCCTTCAGAGAGTTGACCAATGCAGGCCTCGGCCTGGAAATGATTAACCATCCTTGCTTGAGAGCTTCATCCAATACTCCACCTGAGTTTTTACTAGCATTTATTCTACCTTCCCCTCTAGCTCCTGATCTTGACACCTCCCCATCACTTGCCCACGGTTCCCTGGGGTTTCCCTCCAACACAAGCCTCCTCCTCCTCCTCATGGGGCCCTTTCCACATTCCACATGCGCTTCTCTCATGCTGCTTTGTGGGTCTGGCCCTTCTCAGCCATGTTACTGAGGGATTGTGCCCTCTGGGCTTTCAACGATGATATTCTGGGGCTGTGAGCACGTGCTTGTCCCCTCCCCAGGCCCATCTTACAAGAAAACGCGGCTCTCTAGTAATCCCTCCTCCTCGCTGCTTTTTACGGCAGGTCGATGGCTCTGGAGGTTGTCGCACAGTGCGGTGCCGATGCCTTCCAGGAAGTCCGAGTCCAGTCCCTCGTGGTCGAATTCCTCCTCAACAACGTTCAGGTGCTCTTCAGCGACACTTTCACCTCCGTCGGCAAGGACAGCGCAGGTAGCTCGCGCCAAAGGGGACTTTTTCTGAGGCTGCTATGAAATCTGTTAAGAAATCCCACTGCCTCATTGTCACAGAATTGCTTGCTTGCTCCAGAATTCTTGAAGGAAACCAGGACAGTTCAGGTTGCTTGAATTTGTACGGTCGATGGAGCCCTGTTCACCTGGCCACTGTTCTCCAGTCTATTCCCAGGCAAGGTGCTGTCACTGGTTTTCCTTGATGAAGAGGCCCCGTCCGCACCAGACATTTAAAGCACTTTCATACCACTTTAAACAGTCATGGCTTCCCCCAAAGAATCCTGGGAGCTATAGTTCATTAGGAGTTAGGAGACCCCTTGCAGAACCACAATTTCCAGAGCTTCCCAGGAAGAGGGATTGATGGTTGAACAACCCTGGGAATTCAACCCCTAGGGCTGGGAGAGACTCCTGCCTAGAACTTTGAAGAGTGGCTGCTAGTCAGGGTAGACAAAACTGAACTAGATGGACCAGTGATGTGTCTTATAGGGCAAGGTCCTATGTTCTTTCTTATGGGGCCTCCCTAGTTTGCAGGGTATAATTCATCTGATTGTTGGCAGAAGTGAAATTAAGTAGAAATGAACGGATACAGAGGGCATTCTGGGAAGTTCTGGGTTGAAAACTGCTTCTGCTTTCACCACTGAGCTTAGAGTTATGGGATGATATGGGATGTTACTGGGATTCTTGAAAGCATTTCGTTCTTGTTCACCATGAGGTCTGGCATAACATTGTGGGAGGTCCAATTTGAGCATTTCATTATATTCAAGGGTGCAAAAATTGAGGATCTGAATATATATATGGGCTGGCAGCTGGCACCAGGGTTACTAAAGAGGGCCAGCTCCTTAGGAACTGGCTCCTAAAATTATCTCTCTGGCTCCTAGATTTTTCCAACAATAAAATGCTCCCCCACTCTGGGATGGGCGGCAGTGGCGGGGGAATCATTCATGCTCAGAACAGAGGCTGAAGGCAAACATAACTGTTCTGGGTTTTTTTTATTGCTGCCTTTTTAATTGTTGTCTCTAGTTTCATTTGTTAGCTCCTTGGGGGCCTTCAGACAGAAAGGCAGCCTATAAATTTTTAAGCAAACAAATATTTAAAGAGCCCTGTCAGGAGGTTCGTCACCTACCAAATGAGCCTGGTTTTGCAATTTGCATGGCAGGGGTAGGTGCCAGCAAGTCGAATGCTGATTCAGCTGCCAGTTTCACTCCTCTAATGATTCAAGAAAGGTTTCCTTTCAGGCAGAATGTACACTTTTTATTTGTATGTTTGTGTGTGTGCATGTATGTATATATCTCTTTTTAAAGTACCAAATGTTTTTAAAATAGTTGCAAAATGCAGCCGGCCCTTTCATTGTACAAGATGGACTTCTTGTCTTAGGTGGTAGACTGGGAAAAGTAGCAAACTGATGCTCATCTAAGAGCACTGTGTCATCTTTCTTGCTTGGCATTGTGTTAAAACACACCTGAATGCTCCAGACCAGCAAGCTGCCAAAACTGCCAAGCTTTTGTAGAGGTGGACACACTAGCTGATCATCAGTTAAGCAAGGACATTTGATTAGCAGCCCCTGCCTGCTACTTAGCCTCTTAATTTGTATGGAAGCAGTAAGGGTGTACTTAGTTTTTCACACATGATTTCTCCATCTTGCCTTTATTTCTGTAAAATAAATCATGGCACGGAGTCATATGTCATGTGTTGTTGTTCATCTGAGGTTGCAATTACTTAATGTTAATGATTTCTATGATGTCCTGATATGCAAAACCACATAATGCAAAGGGGGTGCACTTTCTTTTCCCTATGACTGCATGCACTCCTCATGCTGGGCAAGTGTGGGCCTGGCTGCCTGTCCGGATGGTGGGCCATGGGGCCATATCCCTCTTTGCACTCATGCAACCTGTCTCCTCCAACAGGGCGCTGCTTCCTTCCCCGACCCAAATCCCAGGTGGTCAGCTGCCCCTCCACCCGATTGCTGTCTCTGGAAGAAGCACAGGCACGGACCCAGGCCTTATGCAAGGCTACCAAGCCAGAGGCTAAGCAGGGATCCAACGATCTGCAGGGGCAAGGGAAACTTTCTTCTGTGTTGAGCTCACCTGACACCAGGTAATTGGGCTTCCATGTACAGGTGCAGTATACCTCTAAACATCAGGTGCTGGGAGCGAACAACAAGGGGGTTCACATCACTTCAATGCCCTGCTTTCCAGTTGATGGTGGAGTAAATAGACCTCACCCTGATCCAGGGAAGCAGTTCTTACGCTACTGTGAAGACCATTGTCAGATTGCTGCGTGCAATGACCCTTCGAGAGCTGATGTTTCAGAGGGAATTGGGTGGTAGGTTGTTTTTTTATTTTGTAACTGCAGTGACAGCAGGCAACTGGGACGGCTCTCTGCAATCTGGCACAGGCTCGGACTGCTTAGCTGCCGGAGCTGGTGGCCTCGGGCTGACCTGTCTCTCCCACCTGCAGGCAAAAGGCAGAAAGTAATGGGAGGCTGCGGAAGACGTCAGGTCCTAGCTGGAAGGCCTTCTTCGCCATTGGCAAAACGCCGGTCACGTTTCGCAAGAAATCGCACCGCCTCGGAGACCTTTTTGGGCTTGGAGAGTCTCTGCCAGGTGAGAGACCTGGTCAACACCCGATCGTGGGTTGCTTTCTTCATCCATGGATTTTCGGGACAGTGTGCAAATCAGGAGAGATTCCTCCAATCTGGGAGGGGCAAGGTGGCGGTGAGGCCAGAGTTGTAGCAGCATTGGGTTTGCTCCACTAGCGTGTTCACACAGCCCAGACCTTGCCACTGCTTCACTCTTCCTGGTAAGTTGCAGTGGTTCCCACTGCTCTGAGGCTGTTGCACCACCCTGCTAGGCAAGTGGCGAAAACATGTTACAGAACAACAGGGAAGTGTGGATAAGCCCCTGGTCAGCAGCACTCTTAAGGGCTAGAAACTTGCTTTGTTTTTAAAAAGAAGCTGAGATACACAGATGCTCAGTTCTGCACCAGATAAATTCCACAGGTGTGGTGTGCTTGCCCGGTGTACAATATATACTGCCTGGGAACCTGAAACGAAGTCCTCCAACTAGCATTCCTCTATGGCTTTATATTTATTCCAGAGTGGATAAAGTTTGTTTCATGGGTGAGGATTGGAAGAGAGATTGAGACCTTGAGTTAAGGCCCTTTTCAGTTAATAACCTACTTCCTTGTCCTGTCTTGCTTCAGGGGGGCAGCCTGAGACTGTCACCTTGCGATCAGCCAAGAGTGAGGAGTCCCTGACATCGCAGGCCAGTATTGCAGGTAAGAGGAAACCTCATAGGCTGGGACATATGGGGAGGTGGGGGCACCAGGGGCTGCCACCAGGGCTCCTTAGGGAGGGCGCGCAGGATATAAATTCAGTAAATAAGGCAGAATAATAGCTGCATAGATTGACAACCTTCCAGGTGACTTTTGCCTTTGAAACAGGTGTGGGGAAGTGGAGGCCCTCCAGATGTTTTTGGAACCTAACTCCCAGCAGCCCCAGCTCTCACTGGTCAAAGATGATGGGAGTTGTAGTTCATTAACATCTAGAGTTCCCCATCGCTGCTACAAAAACAGGTTGCACAAACCTACCTTTAGTCTTGCAGCTGGGAGCTGCATCTATTCCCTCTGCTGGACAAACAAGCAAACTGACCACAGGTCTACATGGTAGGTTTCTGTGGTTTTAGTTCATGGCTTTAAACCTGATGGGTAGGGAGCCAGCAGCTGGCGGTGCTTTGCCCGTGAGGGTCCTGCCACCATAATGACTGGCCAAAAAGTTCATAGCAACATAAGGAAACTGCCTTGTGCCAGCCATTTGCCAGACTTCTTGGCCATCAAGTCGAATATTGTCTGTTTCAGGGCTGGAGGACCTGTTCCTGGACTCCAAATCCCATCAGCCCCAGCTAGCATAGCCAATAGTCAGGGATTATGTAGTCCAGCCACACCTGGAGGAGAACAGGTTCCCCACCCCTGGCCTACTCAGGTGGCACCTGCTTCCTAGCCATGCCAGGTATTGAAACCAGGACTTTCTGAATGCAAAGTATATGCTTTGCCATTGAGCTGTGGCCCTTGCAAAGGGGCAGCCATGTATGTTGAAGCTCTGCAGGATGTGGAGAGTAGGGCTGGGCGATATCTGGTTTCCACCAGCTCAACGTTGCGATATACCGATATATTACAAGGTCTGAAATAAGGATGGAGCTATGTAGAGGCACTGGCTGGCTTCAAGGTTTTCCCCGCATTGTGATTTTTGCTGGCGCCTGCTGTTGTGATTTGCTGCCCCGCTGCAAGAGGCAGGGAAGAGCTGAGCTGGCAGAGTTAACAGGGGCTGCAGGAAACATTGGCTAGCTTCACAATTTCCCCCGCATTGTGATTTTTTGCATTGCACAACATTCACGATACATTGCCAGGTCAGAAATTATGAAACCGATAACACAATATTGACCCAGTTTCAGGCTTGCACCCATTGCCTTTCAGGGGGGATCTCTAACTGCGCACCTGTATGCAAGCAGCCAGTCCCCCAGAGGCAGAAGTATAGACCAAAGACCTACATTGGCTCCCAGTACATTTCCGAGCACAATTTAAAGCCCTAAACGGCCTTGGCCCAGTATACCTGAAGGAGCGTCTCCACCCCCATCGTTCTGCCAGGACGCTGAGGTCCAGCGCCAAGGGCCTTCTGGCAGTTCCCTCATTGCGAGAAGCAAAGCTACAGGGAACCAGGCAGAGGGCCTTCTCGGTAGTGGCGCCCGCCCTGTGGAACGGCCTCCCACCAGATGTCAAAGAGATAAACAACTATCTAACATTTAGAAGACATCTGAAGGCAGCCCTGTTCAGTGAAGTTTTTAATGTGTGACATTTTAATGTATTTTTAATCTTTGTTGGAAGCCGCCCAGAGTGGCTGGGGAAACCCAGCCAAATGGGCGGGGTACAAATAGCAAATTATTATTATTATTATTATTATTATTATTATTATTATTATTATTGCCCTGTGTGGTGCTGAGCCTTGCCCCTTTCCTCTCAGATGTGCATCTGGTGGGTGACAGTGAGCCAGGGAGTTGCATGTCCTTTACCTGTGTGGGTTTTCTCCTTTCTCGGTTTGTGTCCTAGGCCTCCCCAAGCTGCCCTGCCTGCGACGTCCACACTCCAGCAGCGATGCCTTCCCTACCCTCAAACCGTGCCGCTCATGCTCCTCTCTGGGCTCCTCTGTGTCCGGCCGTGGCGAGGGTCTGGAGGCTGGGGCGGCAGATGTGGCCGCCCGGCGCCGCTCCTCCTGGCTGGAAGGCGACTCGGAGCTGGACTCGGAGCTGGAGCTCAGCCCCCCCGGCCTCCGCGGCCTGGACTTCGACCCGCTGACCTTCCAGTGCAGCCCCCCGGCTCGGCAGCCCTCGCTCTCGGACGACTCTGGGCCTCCGAGCCCCGGGCGGGCGCTCTCTCCCTGCTCTCCCCCCACGATCGGCAAGGATACGTCGGAGCCGCTGCCCGTCTCCCTCCCTGAAGAGATGCTGGAGATGTTCGCCGGGGGCGAGGCCAGGGGCCCCGGCGGGCATGCCTCTCCGCCGCACATGATCTCAATGCTGCTGTGTGCTGCTGGCGGGCAGCTGAGCGACAGCTGCGAGCGTGAAGTCCGCTGCAAGATCACGCAAGCCAAAGGCCGCACGTCGCCACTCAGTAAGTGTTGGTGCCTTGTGGGTGTCGGTTGGTAATTCTCCTCAGTCAGGGTGATGTATCAACAGAGCACATGGAATCATTGTAGAGCCTTCAGAGATTTTCTGCTCCCAGCAGAACATCTTCCAGAGTCCCACACCATTCAAAGTAACAAAGTGTGTATTGTCTCCAGACACGAGAGAAAGCTAAACTATAGATAAACTGCTGTGTACAATTATTCTGGTTTTATGCTATATACCTGAAGGAGCGTCTCCACCCGCATCCTTCAGTCTGGACACTGAGCTCTAGCTCTGAGGGCCTTCTGATGGTTCCCTCACTGCAGGAAGTGAAGTTACAGGAAACCAGGCAGAGGGCCTTCTTGGTGGTGGCGCCCGCGCTGTGGATCGCCCTCCCGTCAGATGTCAAGGAGATAAGTAACTACACAACTTTTAGAAGACATCTGAAGGCAGCCCTGTATGAGGAAGCTTTTAATGTTTAGTGTTTTATTATGCTTTTGTTTTTGTTGGAAGAGTGGCTGGTGCAACCCAGTACAATTAATATTCTTATTCTTATTCTTATCTAACACTACTGCATGAAACCCACAGCCTCTGCCGCTGACTTTCCACAGATTCAGAGTCAGATCCTGACATGCAAACAGTACATCATCAAGACAAAACACGCACACAGAGGACATAATGAAAGCAATGCCCTAGAGACAACTATACAAATCTCTACACATAGGCATATTTCCTGAACCAATGGGAAGGTGAATGACTCAGCAAATCATACACCCGGCGTTGCTGGTGTTGCTATGGTAACCCAGTGCACCTGGTACCCTTATCTCAGAACCTCCAGGCGTGGGGAGGGTGTACTTCCCAAGGCATGAGCCCAAGCATTGTGTAATTTAACCCATTGTTCAAATTATACCAACAGTAAGGACCGTTTACTTACTGCTGTTATTACTTTGAAGTAGTAGCGGGGCAGCCTTTGCCCACCTGGTGCCTTCCAGACTTTTAGGACTACAACTCCCACCGGTCCAGGCAGCACAGCTGACGGACAGGGATGATGGGAGTTGTGATCCAGCAACATCTGGAGAGCCACAGGTACCACATCCTGCATTCATCAGGAACCCCCCTATGCCCCATCCTAGAAGAGGAGCAACAACCAGTTCTATGTCTTTCTGTTGTGCTCCTAGTCCTGGAAAGCTGCTTCACCACCCCAATGGAAGGGCCGGCTCTAATCTCTCTCCCTTTCCCTTTTTTCCTATTCAGGTCCAAAGGCCGAAGCAGCTCCCAACTCCCCTGGCGTGCTGTCCGTGCTGCGGCACATCCCGCCTCCACCTCCCCCCAAGAACCCAGCTCGGCTGATGGCGCTGGCGCTGGCCGAGAGCGCCCACCAGGCGGCGCTGCAGCAGAAGCGCCAGAAGCAGACTGGTCGCGGGCAGCGAGAACCCCGGACGCATTTCCGACGCTCCCTGTCGCTGGAATGCAAGGCGGGAGAGATGACGAGTGGAGCGCGGGCGCTCTACTCCATGGTGCGCCCCAGTCCCAAGGCCCCTGGTCCCTCGGCCCTGCAAGGCCAGGCCAGGGGCAGGAGCATCGGCAGCCAGTTCCGCAGCCGCCAGGGGGAAAACCAGGTGAGGGCCTTGTGGGTTCCGGAAGCGCTGGGCTGGGGTGAGAACTTACGAGGGCTCCTGAAAGGTAGAACACTTCTCGGACATTTAAGAGGGGGACGCGGGTGGCGCTGTGGGTTAAAGCCTCAGTGCCTAGGGCTTGCCAATCGAAAGGTCGGCGGTTCGAATCCCTGCAGTGGGGTGCGCTCCCGCTGTTCGGTCCCAGCTCCTGCCAACCTAGCAGTTCGAAAGCACCCCTGGGTGCAAGTAGATAAATAGGGACCGCTTACTAGCGGGAAGGTGAACGGCGTTTCCGTGTGCGGCTCTGGCTCGCCAGAGCAGTGATGTCACGCTGGCCACGTGACCAGGAAGTGTCTTCGGACAGCCCTGGCCCCTGGCCTCTTAAGTGAGATGGGCGCACAACCCTAGAGTCTGTCAAGACTGGCCCGTACGGGCAGGGGTACCTTTTATTATTTAATAGGGACACGGGTGGCGCTGTGGGTTAAACCACAGAGCCTAGGACTTGCCGATCAGAAGGTCGGCAGTTCAAATCCCCGTGACGGGGTGAGCTCCTGTTGCTTGGTCCCTGCTCCTGCCAACCTAGCAGTTCAAAAGCACGTCAAAGTGCAAGTAGATAAATAGGTACCGCTCCGGAGGGAAGATAAACGGCATTTCCGTGTGCTGCTCTGGTTCACCAGAAGCGGCTTAGTCATGCTGGCCACATGACCCAGAAGCTGTACGCCGGCTCCCTTGGCCAATAAAGCGAGATGAGCGGCGCAACCCGAGTCGGCCACGACTGGACCTAATGGTCAGGGATCCCTTTACCTTTACCTGTTATTTAATAGACTTGATATTTCCACCCTAGTCCTTAATCGTGACACCACCTCCCTTGCTTTTCTCTCTCTCCAGGTGCCTCTCAGCCAGGCGTCCCCCCCAAGCAGCTCGGATTCCTTTTCCCCCTACCGGAGGGTCCTTGCTGACCTCGCCCAGAGAGACCACCCTTCGCAGTCCTTCTCGGATCCCTACCACCTGTCCTCCCCGTCTTCTGCCTCACCAGGTGCCTACAGCTTCCGCCACCAGCCGCCTCCCCTGTCTGTGCCCTGCCCTGCCCCCCGACAGCCTCTAGACGCCTACCCCATGCCCAGCCAGCCTCTTGCCCCGCCAAAGCCCCCGCCTCCTCCGCACTTCCCCTTAGCCGCCGGCCACTTGCCCCTCAAGAGCAGGCCCCCTGCTTTCCAGGCCTACCTCCCGGACCACCAGCTCCGGCACCACGGCCGTTTCCCGGCTTCCTCCCGGGTTGGGGTCAATGGGACCCCTCCTCCTCCTCAGCTGGAGCACGAAAATCTCTACTATGAGATTGTGGGGGAGCCTCCTGCGTACCCAGGCCTGGCCCGGCCCTGGCCTTCCTGCCCTCCCCCGGAGTATTTGGCCACTTTCAACGCTTCTTACGGGGTTTTCGAGCGGCCATGGCGCCAGCCCCTCCTCCCCCCAGCGCCCTCCTCCCTCCAGCCCATCTTAAAGAACCCCCGGGCGCATGCCCAGCCCACGCCTCCCGTGACAGCCCGCCAAGAGCCCATCTACGTCAACATACCCTTCCCTGAGCCCCCATCCACGACCCCTCCGCCCTCCCCGCCACCTGAAGCGGCACACCCCCGGAGCCACTCTGATCCCGGAGCCCCTCAGCCTCTCTCACACCACAGCAGACCTCCGTTGCCTCAGAAGCAGAGGCTCGGCTGGGGGTATCCAGCCACGGGGCAGTACCGCCACCTCATGGATGCTTTGCCCTGCAGCCGTACGTTGTTGCAGCTCTACCGCCCGCCTCCGGCTTGCTGGGGCCGCTCCCCCTACGGCCCGGAGCCCATCATCACCTACGACGGACCCCCTGCCCGCCCGGGGAGCCAGGCCTCGGCACCCGCCTCGTCTCTACGGAAGCTGGATGAGTCTCCGCCGCAGTACGGCAACGTGGAGAGGAGGGAGGGGTCTCCGTCTGGGTGCTACCTGGGGCCCAGCTGGACGGTGTACACAGAGGGCCAGACGCACAGCTACTGCTGAGAAGGCCGCCAGCCTTGGATTCTCGGGGCTGGGCTCCGGGTCCTTGCCCCCTCCTCTCCCCCACCGGTGTTTATGGAATTATATTGTGGTACTGTTTGCTGTGGGGAGGGCGCGGGGGGAGGGGATGTGGGTGTTGGAAGGAAGGATGCGTCGCTATCGGTCCCAGGAACGTCGTGCCCAGGCCCCTCGCTGGCTGCTGCGCCTGCCTGTTTCGAGGACTGGCCTGTGGCTTTGTTTTGAGAGCACACAGATCTCCAAAGGCAGCTGCGGAACCCTGCATGATGTCCCCCACACTTCGACCGGCATGACATCATGGCAGAGCCTTTGATCGCATTGTTTTAAGCCTCTTTTTCGCCGTAATGGCTGTTTATGTTACGCTCCATGCTACATCTCTTGTCGTTGTCGTCCCCAAAATCTCCACTGCCAGCAGTGGATTCCTAGCACCTCCAGAGGAGGTCCTTCATCTCCAGTGCAAAGGGGCACAGGGATGTGTCTGAACCCCACCCTTGGGTGACGTCACCTGGTTTGCTTCGGTAACGCTGCCCCTAAGATGATGTCTAGGGGAGCCGAATGATGAGGTTGGCGGTGCTCCTGGAGGTGCAGTTCCCTGAGCTGGCACAGTGGGGCGCTGTTCACTTACCTATGCTATTGTGTGACATCGCTGGGTGATATTTCAGGCTCTTTGAAAGCTGGGGACGGATGGCACACTGATCACTCCCCTTTAAAAAAAAAATTGTCGAGTATTTCCATCTAGGATGAGTTCTAACTTTTTAACCGTTGTTTTAACCCCATTAAAACATTAACAGCACCCACCCACTCCCCTTTCTCCTGCTTTCCCAGTTCCTGGCGAGACAGCAAGGCACAAGACTCTTGGTTTCTTGCATATGTGCCAGGGGGTACAAGGGATGCTTTCGTTAGAGTAATGTGACCGGGCAACCTCCTGCTTCCTGTTCCCAGACCATGTGTTTGTGGCTTTCAAGCCAGGCAGACTTTGGCGTCTCCAGAAGCTTCAGGGACGGCAGGCGGGCAAGGGGAAGGTTCGGCCACGCATTTGTGAGTTTACTTAGGATTGGAGGGTCTTTGTATATCGGTTCGCGTGTGTGGGTTTGTTTCTTTTAGTGGAAGGTAAGGTGCATGTGTGCTTGGCATGGGATGCTTATGTAAATTTGTGTGTGTGTGTGCGTGTGTGTGTGTTTGGGAACTGGGTTTGTGTGTGCCTGGGAGGACATAGAGTTGGGTATCCATGTCTATATGGTATGTGTGTTGTGTTGTCTGGAATTGGTGGGTGTGCGTGTGTATGCGTCTGTGATGTTTGTAGATATTTCACGGGACAGTATTTTAGGTATGTGGGGTGGGAGGAAGGAGGGAGGGGAATCTATGCCTTATTCCCCTTTTGACCAATCACACCTTGACGCAAGGGCACAGGTGACAAGCCCCATGCGATTCCCACTCCACAAAAGCACTTTTGTACGGCCTGAATCCTCATGTTGTCAGATTCCTTTTTTTAATTTTAAGGAAGAAAAACAATTACTGATGGCGATTCCTGCCCCCACATCACTGGGGGGGGGGGAATGAGAACACTGCCTGAGCGCGATGCAGACAAATTGCACACGCATTTGGGTCCTATTGATTTCAATCAGAGCAAAGCTGAGCATGCCGTTAACACTCCCCCACTGAACTCCGTGTGACCTCAAAGTCATGCCCTGCTTTTAACTGCCTGATCCTACTGCATGTTTACTTGGAAGTCAAGTTGTACTTGGCTCGATGGGATGTGCACATAGGATTGCAGCCTTAACCTCGTCTTTCCAAAGCCACTTTTCGAAGGTTCTGGATTCCCTCGTGAGGTTTGGGATCAGCCATATCTGGATCTTGGCCACCCCAGCTGGCTGGCATTCTCTTGTGGTGAGATCCAGGTCTTCCCTCTACATTACTAGGCACCGGCCATCTTAAAGCAGATGATACTCGTGTATGTATAAAATGATATGCAAATGACTTGGAAATAATTCTCCACCTCCAATATGGTTTTCAGTGTGAAACGTGTGCCCTGACTTAAGAGTTTCGGATCCAGGACTGATGGACAGTTGAACCTTTTGTTTTAACTGCAGAAACTGCACTAATCTTGCCCTTTCTTTCTTTCTTTCTTTCTTTCTTTCTTTCTTTCTTTCTTTCTTTCTGTACTACTGCTGTGGCAATGACTTCCAGACTGCCCCAGGTCCTTTACCCTCTTCTATTTCCTAGCTTTACACAGGAGCAGTTCATTGCAGGCTGCTTCTTGTGTTGCATTGCAAACATGTGTGAGCACATTCCGAAAAAACTGGTGTCTAAAAACCCACGTAAAGCATGGTGCTGGAACTGAAACCAGTGGCCCTGGTCTGTGTTGGGGTGGAAAGTCTTTGGGAGTTTTCGCTGCATATTTATTTGCTACATGGTCAGAGCAGTCCTGTAGCCCCTTGGGAAGGGCATCCCAGAGGCCATGGGAATCATCTGTTTTCCATCTCCAAGGATGGAGAGATTGAGAGAGAGAGTTCTGAACTGGGGAGGGTGTGAACCAAAGGAAGTCCCCAGAATACCTCACAAAGAAGAGAATAAATTACACCAGCTCCGTAGGGATGGGGGAGAAATTTGATTCAGTTTGCGTTTAGAGCCAAATCTATCAGATATGCTCTTTCCAAAACAATAAGAAAACTGAAACATAAAAATGAATACATTTGTGAAAGAGACATACAAAAATGCATTGAATTAGGAGAAATTGTTTGCAGAATTGTGTGTATTAGGGCTTGTCCACACATGCACTTTTCCCATGCCTAGAAAGCACAAGCCCAAGAGGTTTTCCACTTGCCGTGCCATTTCTCCTGGGGAAAACCTGCTCTTTAAGCATTGATCTAAGCAAACATCAATCCACGGAAATCCCAATTGATGTTTGCTCTGATTCGACCCTAAAGAGTGAGTTTTCCTGGAGGAAAGTGGTGGGACAAGTGGAAACCGCATACAATGATTATTAGAAGAAATCAGCACTGACATGCTGGTGAATTTTCACACAGATTACTTTTTAACTTGAAAATTGCTTAATGAATGTGGAGAACCGAATTTAAGATTGGAGAAATGGAGAGAACCAAAATGGACAGATCTTTCAGTCTCTTGCCAGTTCAGGAGCTGATGTGTTTTATTGCTTTTTTATTTCATCTCCCTGGAGTAATGGGATGGAATTAGTTAAAAACAAACAAACCAAAAAGCAGAAAAGGACGAAGGAGCACAGCAGAACCTCTCCAATCTCATTTCTGTTGGATCAGGCAGAAGAACTGCCTTTAGTCCTGTCCCCCCAACGCAGAGCCTTAGGATTGCAGCTCGAATGTCCAAAATTTGGGGGATGCTCATATTCACAAGTAAATGCTAATAACCCAAGATGACTTTTGAGAATGCCCGAATACACATTTCAGACACAGACAACTGCTGATAACTCTATTTAGATGTGTTCTAGCCATGCACAGCTTTTGCCTGGGTCTGCCGATGTGCCTATGTAAATGTGACAAAATTTTGGGCATTCACAGCAGGATCATCCTAAAAATATATACCTTCCATGGGAGATCAAGGTGCATATTGCTGTTCTGACTTCCTGGGCAATTAGATTGTAGATGTAGGTGCAGTTTCGGGGCAACCACTGTGCCTTTCAAATATAATGTTCTGTGCAACCCTGAAAATGATTCCTGACCTGGGAGACCGACTATTCAATTGTACATTTGGCAGGAAAATGGGTGAGACCTGCTTTGGCCTGGGCCCGACCTGCAGCAGAGCAAAGTGGCATTTATTTATCAAATAGGCTATCCGGATGGTTCGCAACCCATTTCTGAGATGGTAGAGCGGACTGTACCACCACAGATTGCAGGTGGGATGTGTCTGGGATGTCCCATTTTTGTAACAGTCCCCTATGTGAAAAATGAGGGTGGCCAAATGCAAAAGAGGAAGAGGGCTCCTGCGCCTTTAAGAGTTGTGCAGCCAATTTCAGCATGTGTCACTTGCCATGCACAACTGCATCGCAACTGGGCACTCTAATGGAAAAAATTGTAAGTAGAAAGTACCACAACGGAAAACAGGCTGTGCAAGAAATTGCCTCCCTGATGCCCCGATTTTCTTCCTGCATTTCATGGGTAAGCATTTAACAATGGTATTCCCCACTTGTGGTTTGAAGTGGTGCAGTTATCTCACTCCCCTTGGCATTCTACCACCTCGTTTTGCTGCCTGCCTGCATGCAAACAAACAAAACACCAAGGGATTGCTTCCTATTGTTTCCTCTGTGTGATGTCTCCCAGGGTCTGGCATCAAAGGGTTCTGGGGAGGGGAAGGGGCAGTCCCACAATCTCTGATGCTGTGAAGCTGTCACTGCCACGTGTGTCTGTGCCTGTGTTTCTAAAGGCCAGCATTTACTCACTACCCTGATGTGCTGCATCCTTCTTTTCGGATATGAATCGACCTCCCTTTCTTCCTGGACTCTTGTACTAAATGGCTTAAAACAAAACCAATTAACAAATAAAGGCAAACTGGCAGCTTGGGCATGTGGTCTCTCTGCTTACAAGGAGACGGATGGGATGAAACAGGGATTGTGTCGCTTGGGGTCGTGTTCATCATCATCATCATCTTATTACTGAAATTTATATCCTGCGCTTCTATTGAAGGAGCCCAGGGCGGAAAAACACATCAACATTACAATACAATTAAAACTTCTAAAAACAAACTTCTAAAAACCAGTTGAAAGTCTCCAAAAACAATCACGTACTCTTGCAGCTTATAATTTCAGGGTTGCCAGATCTTTCAGCCACCAAATGCATGGGTAAACAGGAATGTTTTTAGATTCTTCCTAAAGGTTAAGAATGTGGGAGACAGATGAACCTCTCTAATGAGGCTGTTCCACAAACACGGAACCACCACCAAAAAGGCCCTGTCATGGGTCACCACCAACCAGGTCACTAGGCCTCAAGCCTGCCTAGGGGTTGCCTCTGGGCCCACGTCAACCAAAGTTATCTGCTCAGAGGACATACTAATCCAGAAGCTAGACACGAACATCCCTTTCTCTTTAGAAATAGCCAAGCAGGCACAAGAAACTCCTGTCTCCACCCAAATACAATCTGGTGACTAAACCATATGACACCATCCACACATTTGCACCAATAGACCAGGGATGTCAGTGGCACTTGACCGCAGCTCAATTTTGCTGTTGGTTTCCTTTTATCAATTCCGGATGTTGAGGGTGAAATAGGAGGTTGGTCATAGTTGTTTCCCACACACCACCACCAAACAGTGAGGCTAAGTGGTGGGTTCCTCAGCTCAACATCTATTTCACTATATATGGTGAGAGGAGTAGGCCCAATGATGACCAGAAGGCCATTCTCAAGGGGAAGAAGAAGGAAGCCATACCATCTCAATTCCTCTTCTTTCTTGTGGATGACTTCCAGGATTTGCTGTCTATGTGCCCTTGGTAGTTGGTGGTTTTTGTTTTGTAAAGTTCAACACATGCTCCTTCATGAACACCTGTTATTTTTAGAGCGCGCCCAGATGTTTCCTCTCTGGGCAGTTTCCCAGGTCAACGGGGATGAATTTTCATGCTGTTTAAAGTTTTGTAAAGTCTGCTGGCTAGTTTCATATCCAGAGAGAGCTTTTTATAGTATCTTTTAGCCTTTTCACCCATTGCAGTCGTTTATTACTATTATTATTTTAATGAAGAATGTGTGTTTAGAACATAGGCTGCATGTACACAACACATCTAAAGTGAGTGATTTGCCCCAAAGAACCCAGGGAACTGTAGATTGTTAATGGTGCTGGGAATTGTAGCTCCACGAGGGATAAACCACACTTCCCATGATTCTTTGGGGGAAGCCATGGGCTTACATGCCTTAAATGCCCTTCCCTACTTTAACCATCTATTTGGCACAAAATGAGCTCTGATGACACAGTGTTGTACTTCTTTACTTACCCACCCAGCCTTGCTGCAAGCTGTGAAGTGGCTACCAAAGAGTGACAGTAGAGAAACAATTTCTACAACTGGAGGACTGATTCACACATGATCTAGACAGCCCTTGTTGTAGGAAGCGACCTGGAAGTTCTAGCACCGGTCTTTACAACCTGTGATAGCAGGTTCACACATGCCCATTAACGCTAGCTGCCGCAGTCACCAAATGCAGAATACACGAGGTGAAACCCAGTTTAAAGAAGCCTAGGGTGGCATTCTCTGATCGCCCTCCCTCCATTTTACCCTATCGGCCACCAGGATAAAAGATGGTGATTTGCCCAGGGTCACACTGTGAACTTTGTAGCTGGCTCAGAGGGGCTGAGGCTGTGGTGTATGCAGGTTTGGTGGTGCTTGGGCCCCCAGCCAGCACAGTTCCTTGGCAAAGACATGTCACAGCGTCTATCCTGGGAAAGTAAGAGAGGAGAAGGAATTTGGAAAGAGGTAATCGAGTGAGTCATGCCTCTTCTCTCAGAGGGATGTAGTTTTCTGCTCAGGGCAGGGAAGGGAGAAACAAAAGTGAAGGGAAGAAATAATATGACCGTAAGACCAGTTGTATAATAAAGTTGGACATTCATTTTGCTAACTTCAATTTCAAACTGGGAGTAGGTGGGACCTGGCTGGCTCCAGTTTGGTACATCATCCCCACCCACTTAGGTTTTCTGTTTTTTAAAAATATTTTTTTAATTGAGTGCCAGGTTCCGGTTTAGCTGAAGGTGGATAAATAGGGCTGTTAAATCTGTGTGCTGTGGTGACTAGGGATGTGAAAAAGGCATCGTTTTCTGTGCCATCCTATGTCACATGCACCTGTGCTTCCATTCTGCTGCAGTTCTGCTTCTGACAAAAGCTATTGTTATTCATCTTGCTGTCTACTGTGGCGGAATTTTACCATTCAGTACAAATGAAACACAATGCAGATGTGGGTGCGCACACACACACAAACAATTAAGTCCCATTTTCAGACTGAAAATGACAATGGTGAGTACCAATCCTATTCCTTGGATTGCTTTCCAATCTGGACGTGCCACAAATAAGCAAACCTTGGCAATTTTTGCTACCATTTCCATTGGAATTCTCCGACATCCTTAGGAGTGATCTGCCTATACAATGTGGTGGTGGTGGGAGATCTATTGCTGTCGCTATTGTTAGAGCAAGTGGAAATGGAAAGCGCTTGCTGATCTACTGCAGTGATCTGTTAGTGGATCCCTGCCTACCTTTTGCTTCCCATTTCCTCACTCACCTTCTAGTAAGTGAACAAGCCAGATTAAATGCCATAGTTCTCAAAAAGAAAATATACACACACGGACAGAGTACTTTTTCTGGATTTCAAATATTTAGTGTACATTTTTTTTAATTAAAAAAAAGTTTCACAAAAGAAGGTTAGGAAGATTCCTCCAAAGGACACTTGAGTGACAGGATGGCAGAGTTAAAGGTGTCCGGCAGTGACACCAGCCAGTCACAGTCAAGTTTGTGGGGAGCAAGTCAGCCTTACAGAACATGCTATGGTGCAGTGTGACTATAGAAGGAAACCCCATGGAGGTTCCTCGCAAGGATGAATCAGGATGCCATGCCCTGCCTGGAGGTGTAGGAAGAGGGCTCCACCCTTCCCCGTCATAGGGCAAATTCAGCTGGAGCAGCTGGGCTTCCTCACATTGTAGTGTAGTGGTATATAGCCAGGAGAACAACAGGGCACTGTGGAAGAGAGGACAACCTATGACAAAATTGACCGCAACTCACCCTCCCTTAACCATGTCATTACAATTTCTTTTGCACCATGCTTACTCGGCACACCTTTGGCCCTCCAGAAGTTGCAGAACTACAACTCTCTTCCCTGACCATTGGCCATGCTGACTGGGGATGACCGGGTTGTTCAGCAACATCTGGAGGGTCAAAGGTTGGCCACCCATGTTTGAAGTCTTCTTCTGAGGAGTTCAAGGTGGCTTGCACAGGGCTGTGTACACAACATACTTAAATATGGGACCCTGTAACCCATCACATCATTTCTTTTACACATAAACTGTCAAACATGCACGCAATATTTTAATCCTGACTGTGAACCAGAGACAACAAGGAAGTCATTACACAAGGACATGCTTCTCTTTTTCAAATAACGGGAGAAATAACAAGAATTGAAACATAATGAAAATAAATCCAACTGAGTTTAGGAGTTATTAAGTGTTCTGCATTACAGCATAATGTAAAGGAGATCTTTGTGCAAGCAAATCAGGTTGAGTGGTGAATAAGTTGTGTAGAGAAGCCCACTGACTCTCATCATGAACATAAATGCTTTGATGGATCAGGCCAAAGGCCCTTCTAGTCTAGCATTGTGTTGTCACATTGGCCATTCAAAATGCCACTGCGAAGATTGCAAGCCAGACATGACTACATCAGCACTCTCCCTGCTTGTAGCCCCTAAGAACTAGCAATCGGAGGCATATCATGACTAGGTGTGAACATTGGCAGCCCCACCCTCCATGGTCTAGTCATCTTTTTAAAACCACCCAAGCTGGTGGCCATCCCCACATCTGGTGGCAGCAAATTCCTTCCACCTCCTCCCCAAACAAGCCCTTCAAGTTAGGACTCACCGTGAGCATGAGGATAGCAAAGCCGAACCAAGAGACTCCCCAGGCGTAGCTCTGTACTGCGTGCTTGATGTGCTCAAAGCAGCCCTAAGGGAGGAAGGGAGGAGAGCCAGTGAGATCTTCCCTGAGATGCTGAGAGTGCCACAATTGCCCCCGGAGGCCAAAAAGGAGGGCTGTCTTGACCTTGAGAGGGAGACTTCGCTCCAGGGCAGACAGTTCTGTACTTCTCATGAAGATGCCCAGGAATGGGAGGCAACTTCGGGAAGGGTGTTGAGGACCACAGTACCTTGGTATGGATGTAGTCGACGTGACCCAGTCTGCAGCCCTCTTCGTTGAGCATGACAAAGTTGCGATCACGCTTGCAGCAGTAGAAGGGCCAAGGGGCCACCACCTCAGGGTACCTGCTTCTGAAGACCGAGGTGTAGTTCACCCAATCCATGGGATTATTGGCGCCACAGCACTTTTGCTGGAGGTGGAAAAAGCATCCCAGTTAGTGTTAACACCTCGTACTGCAGTAGATATTTGGGCAGAGGACCCCTTGCTTGTTTGCTGTGCCTTCCCTGGCTATTATTATTTATTGAATCTGTTAGTCACTTTATCTTTCCCAAGGCAACTCAAAGTGACTTCCAACCAAACAGACAAAAAAACTCCACACAGTTACATTTCTTCTTGGTTTTAACGAAATACATTAAAAATATCCCTTCTACTTCTGAAAGGCCACAGACAGTTAAAGGCCAAAGGCCTAGTTAAAGAGGAAAGTTTTCGCCTGGTGCCTAAGGATATGCCGTATTTTTTGCTCTATAAGACTCACTTTTTCCCTCCTAAAAAGTAAGGGGAAATGTGTGTGCGTCTTATGGAGTGAATGCAGGCTGTGCAGCTATCCCAGAAGCCAGAACAGCAAGAGGGATTGCTGCTTTCACTGCGCAGCGATCCCTCTTGCTGTTCTGGCTTCTGAGATTCAGAATTCCGCCCCCCCCCCGTTTTCCTCCTCCAAAAACTAGGTGCGTCTTGTGGTCTGGTGTGTCTTATAGAGCGAAAAATACGGTATAATGATGGTGTCAGGTGAGCCTCCCTGGAGAGAGCATTCCACAACCGGGGATCCACTGCTCATTCTCATGTTGCCACCCTCTGGACTTCTCTGGGAAGGGGCACACGAAGAAGGGGCTCACATGATGATTGCAGGGTCTGGGTTGGTTCATATGGGGAGAAGCTATTCTGTTCAGGCTTCCTAGAAATATCTGGGAAGGGCTGCAGTTCAGAAGAAGATCAAATGTCAGTCTTCTCCAATCTGGTGTCCTCCAGGTTGTTGGACTACAACGCCCATCAGCCCCTGGCTGCATGGCCCAATGGTCAAGGATGATGGGAGTTGTAGTCCAAAATGTATGGAGGGCAGTCGATTGCAGAAGAGCTGACACACATCATGTATGCAGATGGCCCAGAAGCATTCCCGGAAGTTTTCAGTGGAAATGATCAGGGGATGAGAAGGCAAATACTTCTGTCCAAAGCCTAGGAAAGCCAAGAGTCTGGCCCAAAGGCAAAAGCAGCTTCTCAAGTTGCTATTCAAGAGGGCCTTGTACAAACATGAAATCAGTTTCCTAGCAGATCTAGACTTTGCATGTACATAGAGAACCACTGCCTTCAGAAACATGGATGTGCTATGCCCCGATGCTCCCATCGCTTATGGTAGGTTCCTATATTAGGAGGTAGGCAGGAAGAAGATTATGTGGACATACACCAGGGTGGGCAACCTATAACCCTCCAGATATTGATATCCAATTCACATCAGCCTCAACCAGTATGAGGAAACTGGTAGCCTAGGAGGGTGATGGGCTCCTTGAGGGATAGCATGAGACTCTTGGGTTGTGGGTTCTAGCCCCACATCGGGTGAAATATTCTTGCATTGCAGGGGTTTGGACTCAATGACCCTCATGGTCCCTTCCAACGCTACAAGACTGTGATTCCCCAGCCTCAGCATGCCAAGGCAACATCTCTTGTGCTGCTTGATGAAGCATTAGCAAATTATTGTCAACAACAACAATAAGCTGGTCAGCTCTTGGCAGTTCTGCTCCACCCAGAGGTGGTAGTTTGGGAAGGGGCAGGTTACCTCCATCATGAAACGATCCCACATGCGGGTGAGTTCCCGGCCTTGGTCAGTGTCCGCCGAGTAGAAGGCCAACATCTGTCTTGTTATTAGCTTGGGATTCGAAACCACCTTGGGTGGGGAAGGGAGAGAGAATGCTGGTCAGCCACATTCCCCAGCACCCACGTCCTTTACAAGACCCATATGTTCTGAACATTCTGCTTGTAAAGAATGTGGATTGTGTAAATGTGTGGCACAATGGTTTCTGGCAGAGAAGAAAAATGACAGGCCTTCGTTCCATAAAATGAGCATGGGGTTAGGAAAAAACTATCATGGGGGATCATGGGATTAGGCAAAAACAAATCATAGGCTTCCCCCACAGAATCATGGGAACTGTAGTTTGTTGAGGATGCCAGGAATTTAAGCTCTGTGAGGAGTAAACTTAATTTTCCTAGGATTCTTTCAAGGAAGCCATGACTGTTAAAGTGCTATAAATGTGCTTTAATGGGTGGTATGGATGTGACCCTAGGTTTTGTTGGTTCTCTACAATGAGAGAAATGGGATCACTTAAGGTGTTTAGTTTATTAGGCCAAATAGCCTTTTAAAGAAACGTAACAGCCCACTTACTTCTGATATTTTTCAAGAATATACGCACCTGGCTCCCATGGTTGCAGCCTGAGACACATAAAAAGTAACTCCAACTAATTTAGCTTTACTTGTAAAACCTTCGTAAAGGCTTCAGCGCTTGAAATGCTAACTACCTGGACCATGGGAGTAGCCAGGATTTACGCTGAAGGGAGGGGGCAGAACTGAGCTGTTAGTTAAGTATTTCTATTTATTTACTTTATTTAGGGGGCAGCTGCCCCCCCCCCCCTTGGCAAAGCCTAGGCTCATAAGAGACAGTGGGCTGGTTCAGAGGATGCTTCAAGAGGACCAGTCCAGTGCATTAGTCCCATCTGCGCCATCCATGTGGCAATGGTCCATCCAAACGGGGGCTTTGCACTTATGCACAAAGGGCATAGGCCAAAAACTGGGCGGCTGGTTCTCAGATTAAAATTGCGACAAGTGCAATTCAGTTTGCAGAATGAAACCAACACTACTGACAGTATCTGTGGCTCCTCTGGGCTTTTCCAAGAAGGAGCACAAGGCCAGGAGGACAAACAGAGTCTTGGAACTTGAAGGGAGGAAAACAAAACAAAAACAAAGGAAAAGTCCCCCAATGAAATATCAAAGGTCACATGTGGTTGTGTCTTGGGTGCTCGCTACAAACACACACAGAAGACACACTGTTGATTAGCTAAGGGAAGGTTATCCCCCCCCCCCCAATCATTAGATTGATCATCTGATGAGTAGGGACTGGGTGATTTTTCCTCCTGATCATAGCGCTGGTCAGAGCAGAGAGAGACTAACATTTCTCTGCTTAGCCCAGTGCTGTGATAAGAATTAAAACTGCTCTGCCTTTGCTGGTGTTCAGCCCAGTCACCTCCCTGTGGTGATGCAGCCACTACCTGAAAATTAGGTTGGGGGTTAGTGGGCTGGAGATTTACCACCCTGGGCTAAAATATGACACAGATCCACCCTTTCTCTCAAACTGGACAGAGCCAAGTTCTGGCCAGCGGCAGGCATAGTTGGGCGACTCTCCCTGGTCTGCCTGTACTTACATAGTCACGGTGCGTGTAGGACGTGATGCAGGAAGCACACTCAAATAAGTAGACAACCAGGATCAGCACCAGATACTGAAGACAAGGAGAAAGAACCAGGTGAGCGGGTAGGGAGACTGCTGACCGCTAGGGCCTTAGCAAGCCAACCTTCCTTTCCCAAGGCAGAACATGAAGGCTGGAGACAAAGAGGCTTCTGGGGAGTCCAAACTGAAGTTTTGAGGGTTTGTTTCAAAGCCCTGCTTGAAAACAATGATGCCAGCCCCACTTCTCTCTGAGTTTACATAGGGAAAGGTGGAACGCACATCACGAACCACAGCTCTCTCTTTCAAGATGCCTTCAGTTTTCCATATTGCCACCCATAGCAATCTTGCACTCTTCCCACCAGAAGGGGAAGCATGTCAAAGCTGACTCCATCGCTTGTTCCCCCAAACACTGCTAAGGAATGGCAGGAGATTCCAGCTGGGATGGGGAGTGGGGAAGATGAGCATTCAGTAAAGTCCCTTCCTCCTCCCTGCTTTACTCACCAGCAACACCATCAGGCGGTTGCCATTCACAAGGCTGATAATGCCAAAGACGCACACGCAGAAGAAGCAGAAGCCGGTGAAGATGGAGATCCAGGCACCTGCGTAGACATCGTCTTTGCCTGTAACTCCCATGATGGGGTACACCTTGTAGGGATCAGCTGTTACCCAGACAGACTCTGCGTAAAGCGCCAGTCCCGCAAGCTGCATAAATATGAGAAAGCTGTGATATAGCAAGCTGCCTTGTGGGAGGTTCAAAATAGGAGCTGTAGCCAGCAGGGTAGACCCAATGAAATAACAGACCTGCCTCATTAAATTCAATGGGTCTCCCCTGAGCAGGAGTGGCATTGGATACAACCCTATTTCTCCACTAAGCTCAACCTTGAATCCTCAGATTTGTCCAACTCCTGTCACCCCCAACCATCATGCTCAAAGATCAAGGCTTAGGGCCAAAGTAGAGAGCATTTGGGGTGTGGGCCTTTGCCAACTGTGGGTGCCCAGATGTTGCAACATCTGGGGGCCTGCGGATGGAATGGCCCACAGCCCAAATGCTCTCCACTTTGATTGGCAGTAGCTCTCCAGCAGGCGTCTTGCCCATTATCTATTCCGTCAACCTTTTAACTGGAGATGCAGACAGTTGAACTGGGGACCTTTGATCAGCAAAGGAGATGCTCCACCACTGAGCTATGCCAGTTCTCCTTTGACACAAGTTCTGATAGCGGGGCTGTGATGCCCCAGGTTAAGACACCAGATTCTAAGCCAAAAAACCCAGGGGTTCCCCTTCTACCTACAAACATGGTAGCTTCAGCACTCTCACCATGATGATCACATTGCCCATCACCAACAGCCCCACCACAAAAGATGAGCTCTTCTCCTCCATGTTTCCCAGGAAAGGTTCCTTGCAACAGCTGCTCAGGCTCTGCAGAAGGTGGAAAAGCACAACAGAAATAAGAAGGTGATCCTGAAAAGCCAATGGGAAAGAACTGGGATTATGGTTCGCTTCCACCACTCCTGTCTCAGTTTGCATAGAGGAGAAACGCTTAAGCCAGCTTGGTCAGTGCTCCTTCCAAAACATCTGTACCCAACAGCGTGCAGAGATGGAGAAGATCGAATGGCAAAATTGATCTAAGGACCATTTTTACCAGGTTAGACCACACAGCATTTGGGATAAGAGTCTTTTCAACGTTGGCCATGATTATGGCATTTCTGACTTCTTGGGTTGACGTGAGCTTTTGGGCTGAAATGTTGAGTTTTATTACATGTTTTATTTTGTACTCCATTCCTAGAAATCGATTTTAATGTTTCACTGTTTTAACAGTTTGTATATGAAGAGAAGTAACTGTTTTCTATTTTAAGGGTATCTGGAGGCAGGTAACTGAGCCAATAGGTATGGACTCAAATACGTAGGTTTTAGGTACTCCACAACATTCCTGGGAGTCAGAAGAGCTCAGGGCAGGATGCAAAACTTCCTTTGCAATGAAGGCACACCACTATGTTTTTACTCAATGAATCAACTCAGCGGCCTTTTATCAAGGAACTCAAGACTCAGTTGACCTAAACAGGAACAGTTGCTACCTGTCTCAGGTGGGAGGGAGGGGAGAGTACCTTTGCCAGCTTGAGGGCCACAATCCCTTCTGGAAATCTTCCAAGGACCACATACATGCTAGTGGTGGGTGGGGCCAGAGGCAAAAGTAAGCAGACCAATAAATGTAAACTTTACCTTTCTACAGTAGGCCAGTTTCTACACACAGTCACACATTCCTCTTTATCTTCTACCCATTCAAGAATTCATCCTAACCAGCAAAAACAGTTGAGGAGAAGTTGGAGCAAGGCCAGTGGAAGGTGCCCCAAGGGTCAGATAGAAAGGTCTAGAGCAGGGTTTCCCAAACTCGGGTCTCCAACTGTTTGGGGACTACAATTCCCATCATCCCTGACCACTGATCCTGCTAGATAGGGGATGGTGGGAGTTGTAGTCCAGCTGGAGTCTGGGAAACCTTGGTCTGGAGGATCAGATGTGGTGCTCAGGACCCACCCTTGACTCATCTTGCACAGGAAAAGTGCTTCATGATAGGGAGCAAATCACAGTTCTCTTCAGCAGGGATGGGGAACCTCCAGCCCAGGCTTCCATTTTGGGCAAGCTTCGAAGGACCGATCAGGAGCTTAAAGGGAGTTCCTGATGGTTCCTTTACTGGAGCAAAGCACACTCAATTGGCCATTAGTTGGTGGTGAAGGAATGCACATTGCTCCAGGAGGAGGAAGCAGCTTCCATTGAAACAGCTGTTAAAATGGAGGTGGTGATGGTGAATTTTTTTTAGCAGTAGTTTCAGTTGAAAATTATTTCTCCCTCCCAGCATTGATCCTCAAACCCCTGAAAATCAGAGCTTCAAAGAACAATATCAGGCTGTTTGAAAGACCTTTTGCAAACAGTCCTGTGCTGCCTCCTGGACTCGTGGTGTCTCCCAAGATATTTCAGAACCATTTAATCCTGCATTTTCTAGAAAGTGGGAAAATCAGGTTTCTAAAATAGTACCAGAGGCCTGTGCGCAGTGCTCAAGAGTGACCAATTGTGAAAAACTAGGACAAATTTTAATTCAGTTGCCCAGAACTGCTTAGAATACTGAAACTTTTTTTTTTTTAAAGGTAACCCATGCAGGCATCAGCACTGGACCTTCTGCAAGGGTGCTGAAGCTGAGGTGGGTATGCAAGGATGCCAGGTGATGGCACCCTTCTCAGAACCAGAAAAAAAATATTGGTGGCCAAACAGAAAATCAGATTAATTTAAAATGCAAACTTGTGTATATTAAGACCTAACAGACCAGGGATTTGTATGATGGGACAGTCTTTAGAAAAAGAAAAAAACTGCCCCAAATTTTTGGATAAAGGCAGGGTATATATAGAGCCAAACAACCCAAGTCCTTAAGAGATTTGAAGGGAAGAGGAAGTTCCTAGCTGGGTCTGGTGTGTGTATGTTTTTTCCAGTCTGGGAGCGCCTGCCCCAAGGCACCAGTTCTTGCCTAGCTGGCTCCACAAAGGGCAGGTCTAACTGGAGGAGCTAGCTATACCCTCAGGACAGCATTGCAGGGATTCCTGGCGATCCACATTGCCTCCTCCAGAGTTGTTTTGCAGGGAGAGGAAGGTGAACAGGCCAGTGCTCTGCGACTCAAACCTGTTTTGCAGAGTACACATTGCCACGCCCTCCCTCTCCAAGAGGGAAACCACCAGTTTTGGTATTGCATGGCACCAGGGAGATGGCCAGGTGTTGCTAACTGTTGATGAGCCACTACAAGACCCCTCTTGATCTCCTTGTGGACTTGGCTTGGAGAGCTATCCTTGGACAGAAGTTTGTCCTCTGACACCTCTTCGGTTGGAAGGCTGTTCTCAGCACAGGAGGACACAAGGACAGCTTACCTGGGTGCAATCTTGTAGGGTTCTTCCTACATCCTTCTGTTTAATGGAAGGGGATGAAGATCAGAGGCCAAATACCATCTAATCCAGGAGTGGAGAAACATCTTTATCCCAAGGGCCACGTTCCCTTCTGGGCAACCTTCCAAGGGCCATATGCCAGCAGTGGGCAGGGCCAGAGACAAGCGTGGGTGAAGCAACCAATGCAAATTTTACTTTTGTACAACAGGCAACCTTCAGCTCTCTGTCCTCCATTCAGACGAGCAAGATCACAGTTCAAGGGCACCTTCCAGCCAAGTCAAAGCACTCAAGGTGTGAAGGAGAACCAGTTAGGTTCTCCACCAAACCAAGCCAAACAACTTCCAAGCATTACCAAGGACCTAAGGACATTTTGGCACCTGAGGTGAACTACAAAATGATCTATGCTAAGAACAAGGGGTGGTGGAATCAAATCAACCTGACCCAATGGTTGAAAAGGAAATCAAAGGTCATAGCATGGAGGGGACAAGGCCTGCACAGGAACATGCCAGAAATAATAATAATAATAATAATAATAATAATAATAATAGTTATTCTTATTCTTTATACCCATCCATCTGGCTGGGTTTCCCCAGCCACTCTGGGCAGCTCCCAACAGAATATTAAAAACACGTTAAAACATCAAACATTAAAAACATCCCTAAATAGGGCTGCCTTCAGATGTCTTCTAAAAGTCAGATAGTTGTTTATTTCCTTGACATCTGAAGGGAGGGCGTTCCACAGGGCAGGCGCCACTACTGAGAAGGCCCTCTGCCTGGTTCCCTGTAACCTCACTTCTCACAGTGAGGGAACTGCCAGTAGGCCCTCAGAGCTGGACCTCAGTGTCCGGGCTGAACGATGGGGTTGGTGATGCTCCTTCAGGTATACTGGGCCAAGGCCATTTAGGGCTTTAAATGTCAGCATCAACACTTTGAATTGTGCAGATGGGTGCAGACCCCAGGAGACCCCAGAGGGCAGTCCCTACCACCTTCTCCCTAGGGGTGGGAGAAGATCAGCAGTGCCTCCTAGTCGCTAAGGGGTCACTGTTGAGGTGGCATGGGCTGCCAAGGAGGCGGCAGGACCATCCTCCAAGGAGCGTGCTGAAACCTTCGCTGTCGCAGCAGCAAGCAATGCATTCCTTGGAGACAAGATCTGCTGCCCCTGTGGACCATGCCGCCCGAGGTGGTCAGTTCACCTTGCCTTATGGCCCTACCAAGAACTAATAGCCCCAAATCAGTACTGGGTTTAAGAATTCTGGAGGTACTTGCGTTCTGGCTAGGAGCATTAAGTCAAAGAGTTGCCTAATTAGCTGGAATCAATTATTTGAAACCCAGACCGCCCTCCTTATTGAGAGAGAGTTTGAGGCTGTTTGCCTTTATTGTTCTTCTTGTTATTTATTAAAATTGTATACTACCCTTCAGCCGAAAACCCCAGGATGGTTTACAACAGAAAAATACAAAATGAGAATACAAAATACTTAATAAAGCAAAAACAAACAAGTAGCTCTTTCCCACAAGCACATTTCAAAAGCCATAGAATGTTAATCAGCCAAATGCCTGGTTGAAGAGAAATGTTTTGCCTGGCACCTAAAAATATTAAGTGTTTCTCTTCAAAGAATACAGCGATGCCAAATGAAATTATGCACCCAAGGCATGACCATCTTTGTATCTCCTAAACAGGAACCAATTGACACATTTTATTGTCATTTTAATGTTCAGTACCTGGAAACTAGTAAATATTGGCTATTTTCATTTCAGAGGCTTTTTGTGCATTGTAGTCAGTGTGTGAATTTTAGCTGGAGAGAAAGGTGGTTTTGCAGGCCATTTTCTGTCTTAAAAACAAATGTGTTTCCTGTGCATTTACTCTGAAGTAAAACAAATCGTGCTCTATGGTGTCTACTCCCAGGCAGTAATGGCCTCCTAGGCTCTCTTGACTGGTTTCATGTTCCAGACAGCTTCTCAAAAATGCGCTACATCACCATATACCATCATTTCAATGGAAATTTTGGGATATATTCTATCAACATGATAAGCACTGAACCAGACATAGAACATTTAAAGGTGCATTTATGCTTCTTCAAACCAATATGTGAAGTGAACTGCAGGCATCCTTCAAAATTCACACTTCTCATTTTTCCAAACTTAAGTTCACTTCTCCATATCAGTTTGTGATTTGATTTTTTAAAGTCTTCATGAAAATTCATCGGCAATTTCCCCTCTAATATACCAGTTTTTGCATGCGGTTTTGCTAAGCAATCTCCCCAACTATAAAGCATTTCTAAATGTTATTTTCACTAACAGATGCAATTTTCGTGCACATTTAGCCTAGTATTCT
This sequence comes from Podarcis tiliguerta, assembly GCF_965153285.1. Lineage (NCBI taxonomy): Eukaryota > Metazoa > Chordata > Lepidosauria > Squamata > Lacertidae > Podarcis > Podarcis tiliguerta. The sequence goes on from NC_139541.1 coordinate 68,683,499, forward strand.
CATTGAATGAGAATTGAATATTATCCACTGCCATCCTGAAGTTTAGCCTCTGTTGTTTTTCTTCAACCCTCCGTACCACAGACCTAGAACTCTGCCACCAGCCTCACACTTCGGCTGCGTATGAACCATACATTTAAAGCACAATGCTTCCCCCAAAGAATCCTGGGAACGGTAGTTTGTTAAGGGTGTTGGGAATTGTAGTTCTCTGAGGGCAGCATACTGTTCCCAAGATTCTTTGGGGAAAGCAACATACTTTAAATGTATGGTGTGTACAGAACCACACTCCTCTCAGCCACCTGGATGGAAACTGATGGCGAATCTGAGGCACAAAAGCAGGACAAGGGAGAGATTGTGCAAATACATGCACACACCTTCTTTGTGTGAGACTGAGAAGGTTAGCTGGATTGCAATAAAGCCTTGTTGACCATTTCTGGAAGGATCCATTTCATCGCACAAATGAAATGGCCCCACTTGAGGTAACTCAGCTAAAGAGATCAGATGCATCTTGCCCACAAAATCTTAGTCTTGAGGTGCCACAAGACTCCATGCTTTCCCCTGCAATGGCTACCACTCTGGAAGGACATTGCTATCAGAAGGCAGTCACCACTGATAATAACTCTACACACATACCCTCTAAGTGTCCCTATTTACCAGAGACAGTCCCCGATTTACAGAAGCCATCCCGGTTTCTGATTTGATCCCGGAATGTCCCACTTCTCCTTACGACGTCCCTATTTTCATTGGATAAACATTGGGATGTCCCCATTTTCACCAGAGAAATGTTGGAGGGTACATACATGGAGTCTTGAGAGTCCCATGGACTGCAAGAAGATCAAACCTATCCATTCTGAAGGAAATCAGCCCTGAGTGCTCACTGGAAGGACAGATCCTGAAGCTGAGGCTCCAATACTTTGGCCACCTCATGAGAAGAGAAGACTCCCTGGAAAAGACCCTGATGTTGGAAAAGATTGAGGGCACAAGGAGAAGGGGTTGACAAAGGACGAGAAGGCTGGACAGTGTTCTCAAAGCTACGAACATGAGTTTGACCAAACTGCGGGAGGAAGTGGAAGACAGGAGTGCCTGGCGTGCTCTGGTCCATGGGGTCACAAAGAGTCAGACACGACTAAACGACTAAACAACAATAACACATACATGGAAACAATCACAGCTTTTCAGTTTGGGACTGCAGTTTTGAAAGGCAGCAATGGGCCCCTTTCCATCCTCAAAACCTCCCGGCTTACAGCCTCCACTCACCTGTTAGCTGCAGACAAGCCAGCTCTATCCTGTTCTGCAAGGTGCAACAATCTTAAGACTGCCCTTTATATATTTGCCCAGGCAAAGTGGGTAGGGAATGAGGGGGGGTCAGAAAACTGGACTGGACTTTCTGGATTGGAGGCAGGAAGGACCAGGGGGGAAGATTTTACCACCTGTTTTCTGCCACTCGGTTGGTTGATGCCCCACCCAGGAAAAGGCTGACTGACCAGAGCTATCACATAGTTGGATCCTCCGGGTGGTTAGCTGGGGACGGGAATTTCCCTTGCAAGGAGCCTTTGAAAGCTTGCAAGACACCCTGGCAGACAAGCAGAGTGGAAATGAAATTGTGAGGTTCATTTTTTAAAGGGGTTGAGGTTGATTGCTTTTAGTAATAATGTTCTTTTATTATTTGGATACACCTCTGGCTTTTATTTATTTTTTCTCTTGAGTTTTTAAGCAGGGAAGATATGCTTGTGTGTGTGTGTGTTCATTGCAAGCTGCCTTGAGCATTTTACTTTTTTAATGGAAAAACGGGGCAGGCAATTCTATCAATAAATAAATGTACATACCTATTTGCAGCCACAATCCAATTTAGGGATAAGTGCAACTCAATCAGCAGTTTTGAAAACCGCATTTATTTTTAATGGCCGTCAGCTGAATCTGAGCATTGATTTGAAACAGCAGATTATGGGTCTAATCCTAAAAATACTTGTTAGAAGACTCCTATTCCCCCCTCCACCTCACAGAGCTATAATTCCCAGAGTTCCCCGGGAAGAGAGATTGATTGTTGACGGTGCCTCTTGTCCTTTACAACTGTTTGTCCCTGTTGTTCACCACCTCTGCACTCTGTACACATTTGAAGAGCTTTGAGTAGACTGGGATGTTGTCCCATTTCTCTTGGGGTGGTGCTAAAACCACCTCATTTATTTTCAGCAGACATAAGTGAGTCTGGTCAAATTTGAAGCAAAACCATCCTACTTTATAACCTGCCAAACAGAGGATTATACTGGAGGAACATGATGCAAATATTTGATGACGTCTGTTCATGTCCATAGCATAGTTTACAGACCCTCCAAGGGTCCTTGTTATCCAGGGACAGTCCTTGATTTACAGAAGCCATCCTGGTTTCTGATTTGATCGCGGAATGTCCCACTTTCCCTTAGAATGCCCCTATTTTCATCAGAGAAATGTTGGGGGGTATGGAGTTATGTGACCCCTGAGCCAAGTAGATAAGTAACCTTTAGAAGACATCTGAAGACAGTCCTGTATAGGGAGGTTTTTTTAATTGTTTAATTTTTAAAAAATGTTTTTATATATGTTGGAAGCTGCCCAGAGTGACTGGGGCAACCCAATCAGATGGGTGAGGTATAAATATTAAAATTATTATTATCATGATTAGAGAATAGGAAGTCCTTGCTTTCATTGGAGAAATGCTGAAGGGTATGAGTTTATACTGTAATAAATAGACTAGTCCAGAGGTTCTCACACAAGTGGTCCTTGTGGCATGGAAGCAGAATGGATAAAAGCATCTGTACTTGGCCCTGGATTTTGTTATCTCCTCATCTTGACAAAAGAAACAGATGCCATTTTGACCAGTTCAGATTATCAAGCATCTTAACAAAGCCATGGGCTGGGGCCTATGAGTGTCGTAATATGGCATTAGTATGGTACACTAATTTCCCATTAAATTTTATATTTTAAAATGACCTTCTTAGCAGCTTGGTCTAGGGTCTGTGATTTTGCCTCACTGTTTTTAACAATGGGGCTGAAGAAAAAAAGCTAGTGTGGTCTGCTAGGGCCAGTCCAAGACAATTTGCCACCAGAGGTGAAGGGCGTTCCAGCTGGACTGGCAGCTGGCAGCACTGTTAAAATCCTCCACTGAGGCAGCCAGTTAGTTTAGGCAGCGCTGGCTGGTGCCCATTGAAACTGGTAGGGAGGAAGGCAGGGAGGTCAACAGTAGGTGGCACTAGAGCCAATGAGAGGCAGTGTGAACATACTCTTGTTTAGTCCCCATCCTCCACCCTGCTGAATCCTACAAGGGGCAATACTTGAGACTAAGGAGAACAGGTCTTTGTAGAGGCAGTGTGAAGCAACCACCTCAGGTGGCAAGTTCCACAGGGGCAGCGGATCCCAATGTAGCTCTTTATTACCCTCTTGTTCCTGATGTAGCTTTCTGTTAAGTTGTGGATGAACATATCAGATGACACAGCGATTCTTCAGACAGCTCTTGTTTATTCACAGGCCAGAACAGAACTGAACTGAAGGGTCAGCCAATCTTCTTATATACAGCTCAACTACAAAGCAACAGTAACAACTTTCTGTAAGTATCCAATCACTGAACGTCACTTTCAATTCCTTATTTGCATATGCGGAGCTGAGTGAAAACTATCTACAGTATCTCCCTGCTGGCCCAGGGTGAGAACTTCAGTACATAACACTTTCACTCACCCCTTCTTCCCTGGCGGGGTGGGAGATGCTATTTTGTGATTTGGTTCAGGTGCCAAAATGCCTTGGGCAAGCCCTGCTGTGCAGCATAACACAGTCCTGTCTTTCAATGGTTGGGAATGTTCTGAGGGCTTAGGAGGAATGGCTGGGGCAATGCCAAAGCTGCCCCCCAAAATCTGTCACCTGAGGCAGTCCCCTCACTTTGCCTGATAGGATCAGCTCTGTGATCTGCCAAAACACCCAGCAATTTTCAAGTGACCCATCCTAGGAGAATAAGGTGGAATCTACACACATATAAAAAACCGTTCTGAAAATGTTTTTTTTAAGCGTTTTTTAAAATACATTGAATTTTCCATCGCCGTCTAGTGTCACATTCTATATTGCACTTAAAGCACACTTAATGCATTTTATTTGCAGCTGTATAGTTGAGTCCTAAGTTTATGTTAGTATTTTAGGTGCCACAATATTTATATATTTTGCTTTCGGGGGAGACATTTGCTCTAACCTGGCTTGTCCCCAGTACTGGACCCTTAACCAGTAAGATAAGCCTTGTTGCTCTAGGGTTAGTAGGGAAGATCCTGTAAAAACCTCTTTGTCTCTCTAACATCCCCACCACTAAAAAAGGGGGGTGGCCGCTGTGGTTGCTTTTGCCCAACTCTCTCCCTAGACGTATTACTCACCATCTCTTCCTTGAAGCAAGTAGGCCTCTTTGTTTGGCCTGACACACTGGCTTAAGGTATGTAAAACATTTCCCTCCCAGTCTTCATTGCGAAATCAGGGGTGGGCAACTGGAGCACTGGAGACACAAATGGACCTCGGTCTAATTTCATGACAGTATTGAGGAGGGGGAAAGGGGGGGGGGAGTGGTGGCAGAAATGGAAGGCAGTGGTAGAGAGCCTACTTTGGTTCTGACCTTTAGGGATGGGGTAAAAAATAGATCCAGATCACATTTAAAGGTGAACCCATCAAGGCCCCAATTTCTGAAATAAGACAAGAACCAAAACACAGTTGTTCTTCAAAACTGGTGCTTCCCTGAAATTTGCAACCCACGGTATGTGTGCAACAATGCACGTACCAGGGCAACGTGCGCATGAAAATGCACATATTCCTGAAAATAGCATCCAGAAATGTATTAAACTGGAGGAAGTTGCTTGCAAAGGGTGTGTATTCGTCAAAGCCACACACAATAATGTATTTATCAGGAGAAATTTGCACTAAAAAGCTGATGGACGTTCAAATCGCTGGCGCAATTTTTAGAAGAACCGAATTTAAGATTGGAACAACGAGAAACTAAAAGGACTGAATCTGGCAGGTTTGTCCATTCCTAGCGAACTTGCCCACTTTGGGTTCTGCCTCCTCTGCATGAAGGCCCTCCCAGACAAATGACCCCAAAGAGGCTGCATCAGGATCAGACCCTCCCCTTACTGTCAACAAAAGGCAGATCTGCCTCCGTTCAGTTCCAACCTGCTGAGTCCTCTGGTCTGTTCAGCCCTCAATATGCAGTTTAAAAGGTTGGAGCGCTTGATTGATAGGATTATTCACGAGTCCATTCTTCGTAAACCGGTTTATCTTGCTTGTGGATGACTCATCCAAGCAAATGATGCAAGAGATCGTGTAATCCCCTACCAGCTATGAAAATCTATTTACAGTTTGTGCTGGAATGAACGGATCTCTACGCAGAAAGCCCAAACAGACTAGATTTTGTATTTTACAGGTGGCACCTGTATTTTTCCTATTTCTGGAAATATTTCTACATTGTTTTATGCTATCCTGGCCGGTGGCCTGAGCGATGACATTATTTTAGCTAGCCATGGAGAAAGGTCAGGCTTGAGGGCCTCACCTGGCCGCAGTACATTGCTCTCTTTCCCATCTTCGTTTGGCATTGGCTCATACAGAAGTGAGGAGCCTTTGGTCTGCTAGGTGTTGCTGAACTACAACTCCCATCAGCCCCAGCGAGCATGGGCAATGGCCAGGGTTGATGGGAGTTGTGGTCTCCTCAAATATCTGCAGGACACCATGTTGGCTGCCAGCAGTTGCACTCCAAGTGAGAGACTGTGATGGCGGCATTTACCTTTATTCCCCAGGCTGCCTTATCTCAAAACTAGAATGAGCACAAACCTGAAATAACACTTCCAAAACTGTTTAGGGCGCTAAGTGCTCAAGCTATGCAGCCATCTCTTAGAAGCGGCTCCTGGGCTTTGACCAGGGAGATACCCTTTCTTCACGTGTTAACACTTTGCGGTAAAGATAAGCAGGATTAACCGGCTGTTCTTCTTTCTTTGTGATCCAGGCAGTTTCTGAAGTACGGGCTGTCCTTGATCATCGCCCACTTGTCGTGTCACTGGCAGCTCCCCGGGGATCCTGTGAATTTCCTCTCCCTGAGGCCTGGTGTTGGGTCTAGTCACCTCCTTAATTCCCTGCTCTGCCCTGGAGTGATGTTATGTAAGAGAGCATTGTGGGAAATTAAAATTATGGATAGCCATGTGCCAGGGCTTAGAGTGCTACTGCCCACCACTTACAAAGCCCCCCTCCCTGAATAGTTTTGAAAGGCCCCTGAGGAACATTTTGCCCAGAGGTCCCTCAAACCTTGAGTTGGCTCCATTAAAAACGTTCAGCAGAACTGGCTCTATGGCTCACACAAAATGGGGGTGCTTTGTTGGGTGGTACCATGAGAGGGAGGTGGGTGAGAATTTGGGGGTTTGTTTGCATTTGAGTGGGAAACCACCTAATTCACATTTTTGGACACATACGTGAAGTGGCACACAATCATCCTCCAGAATTCAGCCTTTGTGATGCAGGTTTCTCTCAATGCTGCGTGCACAAAAATGCATATATTAGGGGATAACGTGCATAAAAATGAATAAATCATTGGAAATAACAAACAAAAATGTATACTAGGGGAAATTGCTAGCAAAAGCAACTTTGTTAGTCTGAACTGCATAGTGTACTAATGAATTTTCATGACGGTTTAAAAAGAGTAATAATAGTAATACTGAATTGCTCCAGAGGTGTGGAGAACTGAAATCAAGCTTGGGAAAATGAGAAATGGTGAGGAACCAAGAGAAATTCAGCTCTCCCTCACGGTAAAGGTAAAGATAAAGGGACCCCTGACCATTAGGTTCAGTCATGGCTGACTCTGGGGTTGCAGCGCTCATCTCACTTTATTGGCCGAGGGAGCCGGTGTACAGCTTCCGGTTCATGTGGCCAGCATGACTAAGCCGCTTCTGGCGAACCAGAGCAGCGCACAGAAACGCCATTTACCTTCCCACTGGAGCAGTACCTATTTATCTACTTGCACTTTGACGTGCTTTTGAACTGCTAGATTGGCAGGAGCTGGGACCTAGCAACGGGAGCTCACCCTGTTGCGAGGATTTGAACCGCCGACCTTCTAATCGGCAAATCCTAGGCTCTGTGGTTTAACCCACAGCGCCACCCGCGTCCCTCTCCCTCATGGTACATACTACGTATTAAGTGGTACACAAACACTTAGTACACGTGCACACACACACACACACACACACACACACACACGGATGTGGTGATCCAGTTTGTACCAGTCTCATAAGTCCTAGTGATGTGCAGAGGTGCCACCTTGGGCCAAAGATTGGGGAGCCAAGTGGTGCAGCACACATGTGACATTGGGAAGAAGCATGTCCTCGGGGGGCAGCCTTGCCCAGTGCCGTTCAGCTTCAATGGCCACAGCTCCTCCTCTCTTTTGCTTAGGAGGAGTCTGCTTTTGATGCTGCGCCACGCTCGGCTTGACAGTCCAGCCTCTTCTACCCTCTCAGTATTTCGGGTGCTGAGCCCCCTGCTACGGAATATTGAGGGGGATGACAACACCTCCACCCCTAAAGCTGACACACCTGACGACATGCTAACTTGGGAGAACAAAGAGACCTTTATAACAGCACCAGAAAAAAAGCAGTCACCTTTCACGAAGTTGACCGTTATCATTGTCTTTATTCCCTTTTTTACTGTGAAGCCTCTCCAAGGCATTGTCTTAAGCTGCTGGTAGGTTATACATGCCACGCCCCTGCTTCATCCATCACCACTTTCTCCTGTTGGATCAGGTGAGGGAGAAAGCAATCCTCACCATTCAATTTCGGGCCTAATGATATTGAAACCATGCTGGCTGGGGGTGATGGGGGCCCCCCACAGGTTTCCCATTCCTGCACTTATCCTCCTTTGCAAACATATGGACTGATTCAAAAAGCCAGGATGTAAAGTTGAATGTGTGCATGATCTCCATTGCCCTGAATTAGTGAGGTGATTATGAAGGCTTTGTCTGTGGTGGTGGATCACCGATATTGCATCACACAAGCCACCACTTGAAGGACGAAGAGATCTGGGAGGGTTACCTTCAGGTCACATCACTGAAAAGCAGGCCTGGTTGAGCCGAGAACCCGAATCACTGATGTGAACAAGTCTTGGTTCTCCCCACACCTGCTTGGATATCCTCCCTTCACAGCTGAAGCAAGCTATGGTTCTCCAGATGTTGTTGGACTCCAATTCTCATCAACCCCAGCTTATAGGAGGTGTGGTCCAACAACCTCTTAAAGGGAAACAGGTGCCCTATCCCTGGCACAAACCATAATTTTTCTGATTTGGGCCTATGCAGGAAGTGAGGAGGAGAGGCTAAGAGTCCAAAGATTATTCTTGATGGCAACATGTTGGTTGGCCATCATAGAGAATTGGGAGAGGATGTTTATGAACTAAGACAGTCTTCTTATTTGACCTTTCCCCGACCTCCTCCTTGAAACCTCGCATTTCCAGCAAAGAGTGGAAAGTGTGTGCACACACAAAGCCCACTGCCCCATTTCCATCCTTCCCCCCCACGGCCCCCTTCACAGAAGAGTCTGGGTCTGGCGCTGGGGTTAGAGAAGTGACAACATTTTATTAGTTTGGTGGGAGGGCTGGCAATTGAAATCCATCTCCTGGTTTGTCTGTTTTGACATTTGCATCTTGATTTCAAGAGTGTCAGCATTAAAAAAAAAAAAAAAAGGAACAAGAACTAAACCCGAAACAGGACAAGGAAGGGCACACAGAGTGAATAGACAACGAGGGAATTAACGGAGGGTGTTGGGGGCGCAAAGCCTTACATTCTTCATTCTCAAAACTTGAGTACAGAGCTTGCAGGGGGTTGGCCCACCCCTAGGACTGCAGGAACCTATTGGAGGAGGCGGTTCTCTGGGCATGCTGGCTCTCTTGACCAAGTGGATATCACACTAATCTTTTATCTCCTAGGACCGCCTTTCTCAACCTTGGGTCCTCAGATGTTTTGGGCCTACAACTCCCATCATCCCTGACCACCGGTCCTGTGAGCTAGGGATCATGGGAGTTGTAGGCCAAAAACATCTGGAGACCCAAGGTTGAGAACCACTGTCCTAGGAAGATCTTTGAAGGCCAAGAGCCCAGTGTGAAATAGGATCTGGCAACAATAGGATCATTGGATATTGGCCTATACTCTGCCTCCCCTGTCAAAGACACAAATGCTTCCAAAAACTGGAAACTGCAGGAGGAGAAGGTATTGTCGTGCTCAGGCCTTACATACAGGTTTTCCAGAGGCATCAGGTTAGCCAGCGTGAGAACAGGATGCTGGACTAGGTGGGTCACTGACCTGATCCATCAGGTCTTTTTCTTACGTACTTAACCCTTCACAGTTAGGAAGCCCAATGCCTTAAAGGCATTACATCTCGGGGTGGGGGGACCAAAAACAAAATCAAGACCAGGGCAAAGCATCGTTTCTTCTAATCTAGCTCAAGAGTCATGCCAACTTTATGGTCTATTCCCTTGGCTTGCCACCCAACTGCAACCCCCAGAAAAGCTGGTAAAATGGTACAGTCCAAAAGGCGGGACAAGGCCTATCCAGTAGTGGGGGTGGGGTGGGGGAAACACTACAGTGCAATTGGTGTACACCATCAGAGGTGGCAAGAGAATGGAGCCCGTACAGTCCCCGATTCAACCTCATTTTCAGATGCTGAGATGGCTCATCCCAAAATATGCATTGCTTTGGAAGGTGATCAAGTCGAGATGGCAGCACCCTATTGCGTGATTGGCAAGGTCCTACTGTAAGGAAAAATATCTCGCTGCAAATGACAAAAATAGGCATATGTTTATCACAGCCTAGCCCTATAATGGACCCGCCCCCTTTGGAAAACAAAAACAAAACCCAAACAATTGCTGAACTTTAGGATGGACAAAGACCAGCCCTCTTATCTGTTTCAGCAACTTTGCCCCTCCTATCCCGTACATCTTTTGATGGGGGGGGGGGCGGCGGGGAGAGGAGAAAGAGAGGGAGGACTAGGAGGCGGGGAGGAGACCTTCAATCCTCACTTCCCCCTTCCCTCTCCAAAACTAGTCAGTAAGGTGCTGATGGAAGTTAACTGGGCCAAGGGTAGCAGAGGGTTTACCTACTCAGGCCTACCCCTCTTTAGCTGGCTTTCCAATAAATTAAGTGCAACTAGTGAGGAGTTCAAAAGGAAGCATAATACAAGTGGAGACAGAAAAGGCAAGCAAGTGTAGGTGGACTCGTTTCCTATGCTGGAGGCAGACTAGGTTAGCAACTGGGCAGTTAAGAGTGTGCGGGGCACTCTTTGTCTCGCATGTAAACTACAGGCGTTCCATGGTTTGTTTGTGTGTGGTTTTCCTTTCTTTCAGTTTTTCAAAATGAAAATCCCTGCAAAATGGAGTTGCAAGTGAGTGCAA